>NW_027010826.1:0-28229 GCF_036934945.1 Oncorhynchus masou masou | reverse complement strand
TCCCTGTAGTCCAGGTTCAGTCTGACTCACTAGTCCCTGTAGTCCAGGTTCAGTCTGACTCACTAGTCCCTGTAGTCCAGGTTCAGTCTGACTCACTAGTCCCTGTAGTCCAGGTTCAGTCTGACTCACTAGTCCCTGTAGTCCAGGTTCAGTCTGACTCACTAGTCCATGTAGTCCAGGTTCAGTCTGACTCACTAGTCCCTGTAGTCCAGGTTCAGTCTGACTCACTAGTCCCTATAGTCCAGGTTCATTATGACTCACTAGTCCCTGTAGTCCAGGTTCAGTCTGACTCACTAGTCCTTATAGTCCATGTTCAGTATGATTCACTAGACCCTATAGTTCAGGTTCAGACTCACTAGTCCCTATAGTCCAGGTTCAGTATGACTCACTAGTCCCTATATTCCAGGTTCAGTGTGACTCACTAGTCCCTATAGTCTAGGTTCAGTATGACTCACTAGACCCTATAGTCCAGGTTCAGACTCACTAGTCCCTGTAGTCCAGGTTCAGTATGACTCACTCATCCCTGTAGTCCAGGTTCAGTATGACTCATTAGTCCCTATAGTCCAGGTTCAGTATGACTCACTAGTCCCTATAGTCCAGGTTCAGTGTGACTCACTAGTCCCTGTAGTCCAGGTTCAGTATGACTCACTAGTCCCTGTAGTCCAGCTTCAGTGTGACTCACTAGTCCATGTAGTCCAGGTTCAGTATGACTCACTAGACCCTATAGTCCAGGTTCAGTGTGACTCACTAGACCCTATAGTCCATGTTCAGTATGACTCACTAGACCCTATAGTTCAGGTTCAGACTCACTAGTCCCTATAGTCCAGGTTCAGTATGACTCACTAGTCCCTATATTCCAGGTTCAGTGTGACTCATTAGTCCCTATAGTCCAGGTTCAGTGTGACTCACTAGTCCCTGTAGTCCAGGTTCAGTCTGACTCACTAGTCCCTATATTCCAGGTTCAGTGTGACTCACTAGTCCCTATAGTCCAGGTTCAGTGTGACTCACTAGTCCCTATAGTCCAGGTTCAGTGTGACTCACTAGTCCCTGTAGTCCAGGTTTAGACTCACTAGTCCCTATAGTCCAGCTTCAGTATGACTCACTAGACCCTATAGTCCAGGTTCAGTATGACTCACTAGACCCTATAGTCCAAGTTCAGTATGACTCACTAGTCCCTATAGTCCAGGTTCAGACTCACTAGTCCCTATAGTCCAGCTTCAGCATGACTCACTAGACCCTATAGTCCAGGTTCAGTGTGACTCACTAGTCCCTATAGTCCAGGATCAGACTCACTAGTCCCTATAGTCCAGCTTCAGTATGACTCACTAGACCCTATAGTCCAGGTTCAGTATGACTCACTAGACCCTATAGTCCAGGTTCAGTGTGACTCACTAGTCCCTATAGTCCAGCTTCAGTCTGACTCACTAGTCCCTATAGTCCAGGTTCAGACTCACTAGTCCCTATAGTCCAGCTTCAGTGTGACTCACTAGTCCCTATAGTCCAGGTTCAGTATGACTCACTAGACACTATAGTCCAGGTTCAGTGTGACTCACTAGTCCCTGTAGTCCAGGTTCAGTAGGACTCACTAGTCCCTGTAGTCCAGGTTCAATGTGACTCACTAGTCCCTGTAGTCCAGGTTCAGTATGACTCACTAGACCCTATAGTCCAGGTTCAGTGTGACTCACTAGTCCCTGTAGTCCATGTTCAGTATGACTCACTAGTCCCTGTAGTCCAGGTTCAGTGTGACTCACTAGTACCTGTAGTCCAGGTTCAGTATGACTCACTAGTCCCTGTAGTCCAACTTCAGTGTGACTCACTAGTCCCTGTAGTCCAGGTTCAGTATGACTCACTAGTCCCTATAGTCCAGCTTCAGTATGACTCACTAGACCCTATAGTCCAGGTTCAGTATGACTCACTAGACCCTATAGTCCAGGTTCAGTATGACTCACTAGACCCTATAGTCCAGGTTCAGTGTGACTTACTAGTCCCTGTAGTCCAGGTTCAGTATGACTCACTAGTCCCTGTAGTCCAGGTTCAGTATGACTCACTAGACCCTATAGTCCAGGTTCAGTATGACTCACTAGACCCTATAGTCCAGGTTCAGTATGACTCACTAGATCCTATAGTCCAGGTTCAGTATGACTCACTAGACCCTATAGTCCAGGTTCAGTATGACTCACTAGACCCTATAGTCCAGGTTCAGTATGACTCACTAGACCCTGTAGTCCAGGTTCAGTCTGACTCACTAGTCCCTGTAGTCCAGGTTCAGTCTGACTCACTAGTCCCTGTAGTTCAGGTTCAGTCTGACTCACTAGTCCCTATAGTCCAGGTTCATTATGACTCACTAGTCCCTGTAGTCCAGGTTCAGTCTGACTCACTAGTTCTTATAGTCCATGTTCAGTATGATTCACTAGACCCTATAGTTCAGGTTCAGACTCACTAGTCCCTATATTCCAGGTTCAGTGTGACTCACTAGTCCCTATAGTCTAGGTTCAGTATGACTCACTAGACCCTATAGTCCAGGTTCAGACTCACTAGTCCCTGTAGTCCAGGTTGAGTATGACTCACTCATCCCTGTAGTCCAGGTTCAGTGTGACTTACTAGTCCCTCTAGTCCAGGTTCAGTATGACTCACTAGTCCCTGTAGTCCAGGTTCAGTATGACTCACTAGACCCTATAGTCCAGGTTCAGTATGACTCACTAGACCCTATAGTCCAGGTTCAGTGTGACTCACTAGTCCCTGTAGTCCAGGTTCAGTATGACTCACTAGTCCCTGTAGTCCAGCTTCAGTGTGACTCACTAGTCCATGTAGTCCAGGTTCAGTATGACTCACTAGACCCTATAGTCCAGGTTCAGTGTGACTCACTAGACCCTATAGTCCAGGTTCAGTCTGACTCACTAGTCCTTATAGTCCATGTTCAATATGACTCACTAGACCCTAAAGTTCAGGTTCAGACTCACTAGTCCCTATAGTCCAGGTTCAGTATGACTCACTAGTCCCTATATTCCAGGTTCAGTGTGACTCACTAGTCCCTATAGTCCAGGTTCAGTGTGACTCACTAGTCCCTGTAGTCCAGGTTCAGTCTGACTCACTAGTCCCTATATTCCAGGTTCAGTGTGACTCACTAGTCCCTATAGTCCAGGTTCAGTGTGACTCACTAGTCCCTGTAGTCCAGGTTTAGACTCACTAGTCCCTATAGTCCAGCTTCAGTATGACTCACTCGACCCTATAGTCCAGGTTCAGTATGACTCACTAGACCCTATAGTCCAGGTTCAGTATGACTCACTAGTCCCTATAGTCCAGGTTCAGACTCACTAGTCCCTATAGTCCAGCTTCAGTATGACTCACTAGACCCTATAGTCCAGGTTCAGTGTGACTCACTAGTCCCTATAGTCCAGGTTCAGACTCACTAGTCCCTATAGTCCAGCTTCAGTATGACTCACTAGACCCTATAGTCCAGGTTCAGTATGACTCACTAGACCCTATAGTCCAGGTTCAGTGTGACTCACTAGTCCCTGTAGTCCAGGTTCAGTATGACTCACTAGTCCCTGTAGTCCAGGTTCAGTGTGACTCACTAGTCCCTGTAGTCCAGGTTCAGTATGACTCACTAGACCCTATAGTCCAGGTTCAGTGTGACTCACTAGTCCCTGTAGTCCAGGTTCAGTATGACTCACTAGTCCCTGTAGTCCAGGTTCAGTGTGACTCACTAGTCCCTGTAGTCCAGGTTCAGTATGACTCACTAGTCCCTGTAGTCCAGGTTCAGTATGACTCACTAGACCCTATAGTCCAGGTTCAGTATGACTCACTAGTCCCTATAGTCCAGGTTCAGACTCACTAGTCCCTATAGTCCAGCTTCAGTATGACTCACTAGACCCTATAGTCCAGGTTCAGTGTGACTCACTAGTCCCTATAGTCCAGGTTCAGACTCACTAGTCCCTATAGTCCAGCTTCAGTATGACTCACTAGACCCTATAGTCCAGGTTCAGTGTGACTCACTAGTCCCTGTAGTCCAGGTTCAGTATGACTCACTAGTCCCTGTAGTCCAGGTTCAGTGTGACTCACTAGTCCCTGTAGTCCAGGTTCAGTATGACTCACTAGTCCCTGTAGTCCAGCTTCAGTGTGACTCACTAGTCCCTGTAGTCCAGGTTCAGTATGACTCACTAGTCCCTATAGTCCAGCTTCAGTATGACTCACTAGACCCTATAGTCCAGGTTCAGTATGACTCACTAGACCCTATAGTCCAGGTTCAGTATGACTCACTAGACCCTATAGTCCAGGTTCAGTGTGACTTACTAGTCCCTGTAGTCCAGGTTCAGTATGACTCACTAGTCCCTGTAGTCCAGGTTCAGTATGACTCACTAGACCCTATAGTCCAGGTTCAGTATGACTCACTAGACCCTATAGTCCAGGTTCAGTATGACTCACTAGATCCTATAGTCCAGGTTCAGTATGACTCACTAGACCCTATAGTCCAGGTTCAGTATGACTCACTAGACCCTATAGTCCAGGTTCAGAATGACTCACTAGACCCTATAGTCCAGGTTCAGTATGACTCACTAGACCCTATAATCCAGGTTCAGTATGACTCACTAGACCCTATAGTCCAGCTTCAGTATGACTCACTAGTCCCTATAGTCCAGGTTCAGTGTGACTCACTAGTCCCTGTAGTCCAGGTTCAGTGTGACTCACTAGTACCTGTAGTCCAGGTTCAGTATGACTCACTAGTCCCTATAGTCCAGCTTCAGTATGACTCACTAGACCCTATAGTCCAGGTTCAGTATGACTCACTAGACCCTATAGTCCAGGTTCAGTGTGACTCACTAGTCCCTGTAGTCCAGGTTCAGACTCACTAGTCCCTATAGTCCAGCTTCAGTGTGACTCACTAGTCCCTATAGTCCAGGTTCAGTATGACTCACTAGACCCTATAGTCCAGGTTCAGTGTGACTCACTAGTCCCTGTAGTCCAGGTTCAGTAGGACTCACTAGTCCCTGTAGTCCAGGTTCAATGTGACTCACTAGTCCCTGTAGTCCAGGTTCAGTATGACTCACTAGACCCTATAGTCCAGGTTCAGTGTGACTCACTAGTCCCTGTAGTCCATGTTCAGTATGACTCACTAGTCCCTGTAGTCCAGGTTCAGTGTGACTCACTAGTACCTGTAGTCCAGGTTCAGTATGACTCACTAGTCCCTGTAGTCCAACTTCAGTGTGACTCACTAGTCCCTGTAGTCCAGGTTCAGTATGACTCACTAGTCCCTATAGTCCAGCTTCAGTATGACTCACTAGACCCTATAGTCCAGGTTCAGTATGACTCACTAGACCCTATAGTCCAGGTTCAGTATGACTCACTAGACCCTATAGTCCAGGTTCAGTGTGACTTACTAGTCCCTGTAGTCCAGGTTCAGTATGACTCACTAGTCCCTGTAGTCCAGGTTCAGTATGACTCACTAGACCCTATAGTCCAGGTTCAGTATGACTCACTAGACCCTATAGTCCAGGTTCAGTATGACTCACTAGATCCTATAGTCCAGGTTCAGTATGACTCACTAGACCCTATAGTCCAGGTTCAGTATGACTCACTAGACCCTATAGTCCAGGTTCAGTATGACTCACTAGACCCTGTAGTCCAGGTTCAGTCTGACTCACTAGTCCCTGTAGTCCAGGTTCAGTCTGACTCACTAGTCCCTGTAGTTCAGGTTCAGTCTGACTCACTAGTCCCTATAGTCCAGGTTCATTATGACTCACTAGTCCCTGTAGTCCAGGTTCAGTCTGACTCACTAGTCCTTATAGTCCATGTTCAGTATGATTCACTAGACCCTATAGTTCAGGTTCAGACTCACTAGTCCCTATAGTCCAGGTTCAGTATGACTCACTAGTCCCTATATTCCAGGTTCAGTGTGACTCACTAGTCCCTATAGTCTAGGTTCAGTATGACTCACTAGACCCTATAGTCCAGGTTCAGACTCACTAGTCCCTGTAGTCCAGGTTCAGTATGACTCACTCATCCCTGTAGTCCAGGTTCAGTGTGACTTACTAGTCCCTCTAGTCCAGGTTCAGTATGACTCACTAGTCCCTGTAGTCCAGGTTCAGTATGACTCACTAGACCCTATAGTCCAGGTTCAGTATGACTCACTAGACCCTATAGTCCAGGTTCAGTGTGACTCACTAGTCCCTGTAGTCCAGGTTCAGTATGACTCACTAGTCCCTGTAGTCCAGCTTCAGTGTGACTCACTAGTCCATGTAGTCCAGGTTCAGTATGACTCACTAGACCCTATAGTCCAGGTTCAGTGTGACTCACTAGACCCTATAGTCCAGGTTCAGTCTGACTCACTAGTCCTTATAGTCCATGTTCAGTATGACTCACTAGACCCTAAAGTTCAGGTTCAGACTCACTAGTCCCTATAGTCCAGGTTCAGTATGACTCACTAGTCCCTATATTCCAGGTTCAGTGTGACTCACTAGTCCCTATAGTCCAGGTTCAGTGTGACTCACTAGTCCCTGTAGTCCAGGTTCAGTCTGACTCACTAGTCCCTATATTCCAGGTTCAGTGTGACTCACTAGTCCCTATAGTCCAGGTTCAGTGTGACTCACTAGTCCCTGTAGTCCAGGTTTAGACTCACTAGTCCCTATAGTCCAGCTTCAGTATGACTCACTCGACCCTATAGTCCAGGTTCAGTATGACTCACTAGACCCTATAGTCCAGGTTCAGTATGACTCACTAGTCCCTATAGTCCAGGTTCAGACTCACTAGTCCCTATAGTCCAGCTTCAGTATGACTCACTAGACCCTATAGTCCAGGTTCAGTGTGACTCACTAGTCCCTATAGTCCAGGTTCAGACTCACTAGTCCCTATAGTCCAGCTTCAGTATGACTCACTAGACCCTATAGTCTAGGTTCAGTATGACTCACTAGACCCTGTAGTCCAGGTTCAGTATGACTCACTAGACCCTATAGTCCAGGTTCAGTGTGACTCACTAGTCCCTGTAGTCCAGGTTCAGTATGACTCACTAGTCCCTGTAGTCCAGGTTCAGTGTGACTCACTAGTCCCTGTAGTCCAGGTTCAGTATGACTCACTAGTCCCTGTAGTCCAGGTTCAGTATGACTCACTAGACCCTATAGTCCAGGTTCAGTATGACTCACTAGTCCCTATAGTCCAGGTTCAGACTCACTAGTCCCTATAGTCCAGCTTCAGTATGACTCACTAGACCCTATAGTCCAGGTTCAGTGTGACTCACTAGTCCCTATAGTCCAGGTTCAGACTCACTAGTCCCTATAGTCCAGGTTCAGTATGACTCACTAGACCCTGTAGTCCAGGTTCAGTATGACTCACTAGTCCCTGTAGTCCAGGTTCAGTATGACTCACTAGTCCCTGTAGTCCAGGTTCAGTGTGACTCACTAGTCCCTGTAGTCCAGGTTCAGTATGACTCACTAGACCCTATAGTCCAGGTTCAGTGTGACTCACTAGTCCCTGTAGTCCAGGTTCAGTATGACTCACTAGTCCCTGTAGTCCAGGTTCAGTGTGACTCACTAGTCCCTGTAGTCCAGGTTCAGTATGACTCACTAGTCCCTGTAGTCCAGCTTCAGTGTGACTCACTAGTCCCTGTAGTCCAGGTTCAGTATGACTCACTAGTCCCTATAGTCCAGCTTCAGTATGACTCACTAGACCCTATAGTCCAGGTTCAGTATGACTCACTAGACCCTATAGTCCAGGTTCAGTATGACTCACTAGACCCTATAGTCCAGGTTCAGTGTGACTTACTAGTCCCTGTAGTCCAGGTTCAGTATGACTCACTAGTCCCTGTAGTCCAGGTTCAGTATGACTCACTAGACCCTATAGTCCAGGTTCAGTATGACTCACTAGACCCTATAGTCCAGGTTCAGTATGACTCACTAGATCCTATAGTCCAGGTTCAGTATGACTCACTAGACCCTATAGTCCAGGTTCAGTATGACTCACTAGACCCTATAGTCCAGGTTCAGTATGACTCACTAGACCCTATAGTCCAGGTTCAGTATGACTCACTAGACCCTGTAATCCAGGTTCAGTATGACTCACTAGACCCTATAGTCCAGCTTCAGTATGACTCACTAGACCCTATAGTCCAGGTTCAGTATGACTCACTAGACCCTATAGTCCAGGTTCAGTATGACTCACTAGACCCTATAGTCCAGGTTCAGTATGACTCACTAGACCCTATAGTCCAGGTTCAGTATGACTCACTAGACCCTATAGTCCAGGTTCAGTATGACTCACTAGACCCTATAGTCCAGGTTCAGTATGACTCACTAGACCTTATAGTCCAGGTTCAGTATGACTCACTAGACCCTGTAGTCCAGGTTCAGTATGACTCACTAGACCCTATAGTCCAGGTTCAGTATGACTCACTAGACCCTGTAGTCCAGGTTCAGTATGACTCACTAGACCCTATAGTCCAGGTTCAGTATGACTCACTAGACCCTATAGTCCAGGTTCAGTATGACTCACTAGTCCCTGTAGTCCAGGTTCAGTATGACTCACTAGACCCTATAGTCCAGGTTCAGTATTACATTTACATTTAAGTAATTTAGCAGACGCTCTTATCCAGAGCGACTTACAAATTGGTGAATTCACCTTCTGACATCCAGTGGAACAGCCACTTTACAATAGTGCATCTAAATCATTAAGGGGGGGGTGAGAAGGATTACTTATCCTATCCTAGGTATTCCTTGAAGAGGTGGGGTTTCAGGTGTCTCCGGAAGGTGGTGATTGACTCCGCTGTCCTGGCGTCGTGAGGGAGTTTGTTCCACCATTGGGGGGCCAGAGCAGCGAACAGTTTTGACTGGGCTGAGCGGGAACTGTACTTCCTCAGTGGTAGGGGGCGAGCAGGCCAGAGGTGGATGAACGCAGTGCCCTTGCTTGGGTGTAGGGCCTGATCAGAGCCTGGAGGTACTGCGGTGCCGTTCCCCTCACAGCTCCGTAGGCAAGCACCATGGTCTTGTAGCGGATGCGAGCTTCAACTGGAAGCCAGTGGAGAGAGCGGAGGAGCGGGGTGACGTGAGAGAACTTGGGAAGGTTGAACACCAGACGGGCTGCGGCGTTCTGGATGAGTTGTAGGGGTTTAATGGCACAGGCAGGGAGCCCAGCCAACAGCGAGTTGCAGTAATCCAGACGGGAGATGACAAGTGCCTGGATTAGGACCTGCGCCGCTTCCTGTGTGAGGCAGGGTCGTACTCTGCGGATGTTGTAGAGCATGAACCTAGAGGAACGGGCCACCGCCATGATGTTGGTTGAGAACGACAGGGTGTTGTCCAGGATCACGCCAAGGTTCTTAGCGCTCTGGGAGGAGGACACAATGGAGTTGTCAACCGTGATGGCGAGATCATGGAACGGGCAGTCCTTCCCCGGGAGGAAGAGCAGCTCCGTCTTGCCGAGGTTCAGCTTGAGGTGGTGATCCGTCATCCACACTGATATGTCTGCCAGACATGCAGAGATGCGATTCGCCACCTGGTCATCAGAAGGGGAAAGGAGAAGATTAGTTGTGTGTCGTCTGCATAGCAATGATAGGAGAGACCATGTGAGGTTATGACAGAGCCAAGTGACTTGGTGTATAGCGAGAATAGGAGAGGGCCTAGAACAGAGCCCTGGGGGACACCAGTGGTGAGAGCGCGTGGCGAGGAGACAGATTCTCGCCACGCCACCTGGTAGGAGCGACCTGTCAGGTAGGACGCAATCCAAGCGTGGGCCGCGCCGGAGATGCCCAACTCGGAGAGGGTGGAGAGGAGGATCTGATGGTTCACAGTATCGAAGGCAGCCGATAGGTCTAGAAGGATGAGAGCAGAGGAGAGAGAGTTAGCTTTAGCAGTGCGGAGCGCCTCCGTGATACAGAGAAGAGCAGTCTCAGTTGAATGACTAGTCTTGAAACCTGACTGATTTGGATCAAGAAGGTCATTCTGAGAGAGATAGCGGGAGAGCTGGCCAAGGACGGCACGTTCAAGAGTTTTGGAGAGAAAAGAAAGAAGGGATACTGGTCTGTAGTTGTTGACATCGGAGGGATCGAGTGTAGGTTTTTTCAGAAGGGTGCAACTCTCGCTCTCTTGAAGACGGAAGGGACGTAGCCAGCGGTCAGGGATGAGTTGATGAGCGAGGTGAGGTAAGGGAGAAGGTCTCCGGAGATGGTCTGGAGAAGAGAGGAGGGGATAGGGTCAAGCGGGCAGGTTGTTGGGCGGCCGGCCGTCACAAGAAGCGAGATTTCATCTGGAGAGAGAGGGAGAAAGAGGTCAGAGCACAGGTAGGGCAGTGTGAGCAGAACCAGCGGTGTCGTTTGACTTAGCAAACGAGGATCGGATGTCGTCGACCTTCTTTTCAAAATGGTTGACGAAGTCATCTGCAGAGAGGGAGGAGGGGGAGGGGGAGGAGGATTCAGGAGGGAGGAGAAGGTGGCAAAGAGCTTCCTAGGGTTAGAGGCAGATGCTTGGAATTTAGAGTGGTAGAAAGTGGCTTTAGCAGCAGAGACAGAGGAGGAAAATGTAGAGAGGAGGGAGTGAAAGGATGCCAGGTCCGCAGGGAGGCGAGTTTTCCTCCATTTCCGCTCGGCTGCCCGGAGCTCTGTTCTGTGAGCTCGCAATGAGTCATCGAGCCACGGAGCGGGAGGGGAGGACCGAGCCGGCCTGGAGGATAGGGGACATAGAGAGTCAAAGGATGCAGAAAGGGAAGAGAGGAGGGTTGAGGAGGCAGAATCAGGAGATAGGTTGGAGAAGGTATGAGCAGAGGGAAGAGATGATAGGATGGAAGAGGAGAGAGTAGCGGGGGAGAGAGAGCGAAGGTTGGGACGGCGCGATACCATCCGAGTAGGGGCAGTGTGGGAAGTGTTGGATGAGAGCGAGAGGGAAAAGGATACAAGGTAGTGGTCGGAGACTTGGAGGGGAGTTGCAATGAGGTTAGTGGAAGAACAGCATCTAGTAAAGATGAGGTCGAGCGTATTGCCTGCCTTGTGAGTAGGGGGGAAGGTGAGAGGGTGAGGTCAAAAGAGGAGAGGAGTGGAAAGAAGGAGGCAGAGAGGAATGAGTCAAAGGTAGACGTGGGGAGGTTAAAGTCGCCCAGGACTGTGAGAGGTGAGCCGTCCTCAGGAAAGGAGCTTATCAAGGCATCAAGCTCATTGATGAACTCTCCGAGGGAACCTGGAGGGCGATAAATGATAAGGATGTTAAGCTTGAAAGGGCTGGTAACTGTGACAGCATGGAATTCAAAGGAGGCGATAGACAGATGGTTAAGGGGAGAGAGAGAGAATGACCACTTGGGAGAGATGAGGATCCCGGTGCCACCACCCCGCTGACCAGAAGCTCTCGGGGTGTGCGAGAACACGTGGGCGGACGAAGAGAGAGCAGTAGGAGTAGCAGTGTTATCTGTGGTGAATCATGTTTCCGTCAGTGCCAAGAAGTCGAGGGACTGGAGGGAGGCATAGGCTGAGATGAACTCTGCCTTGTTGGCCGCAGATCGGCAGTTCCAGAGGCTACCGGAGACCTGGAACTCCACGTGGGTCGTGCGCTGGGACCACCAGATTAGGGTGGCCGCGGCCACGCGGTGTGGAGCGTTTGTATGGTCTGTGCAGAGAGGAGAGAACAGGGATAGATAGACACATAGTTGACAGGCTACAGAAGAGGCTACGCTAATGCAAAGGAGATTGGAATGACAAGTGGACTACTCGTCACGAATGTTCAGAAAGTTAAGCTTACGTAGCAAGAATCTTATTGACTAAAATGATACAGTACTGCTGGAGTAGGCTAGCTGGTAGTGGCTGCGATGTTGACACTACACTAATCAAGTCGTTCCGTCGAGTGTAATAGTTTCTACAGTGCTGCTATTCGGGGCTAGCTGGCTAGCTAGCAGGTTGATTGCGTTACGTTACCTTAAAAGAACGACAATAGCTGGCTAGCTAACCTAGAAAATCGCTCTAGGCTACACAATTGTCTTAGATACAAAGACGGCTATGTAGCTAGCTAGCTACGATCAAACAAATCAAACCGTTGTACTGTAATAGTTTCTACAGTGCTGCTATTCGGGGCTAGCTGGCTAGCTACGTTAACAGAACGACAATAGCTGGCCAGCTAACCTAGAAAATCGCTCTAGACTACACAATTGTCTTAGATACAAAGACGGCTATGTAGCTGGCTAGCTACGATCAAACAAATCAAACCGTTGTACTGTAATGAAGTGAAATGAAAATGTGATACTACCTGTGGAGCGACGCGGAATGTTGACCGGGTAGTTGAAGTTCAATTCGGTAGAGGTAGGCTAGCTGTTGGCTAGCTAGCTAGCAGCATCTCCTACGTTAAGGACGACAAATAGCTGGCTAGCTAACCTCGGTAAATTAAGATAATCACTCTAAGTCTACACACTCTAAACTACACAATTATCTTGGATACGAAGACAGCGAAGACAACTATGTAGCTAGCTGACACTACGCTAATCGAGTCGTTCAGTTGAGTGTAATAGTTTCTACAGTGCTGGTGGACAGTGGATGTTAGCTAGCTGCTTAGCTAGCTGCTGGGCAGATACGTTAGGACGACGAAATACGATAATTATGCAATTATCTTTGATACAAAGACGGCTATGTAGCTAGCTAAGAAGAAATTGCAGTATGACTCACTAGTCCCTGTAGTCCAGGTTCAGTATGACTCACTAGACCCTATAGTCCAGGTTCAGTATGACTCACTAGTCCCTGTAGTCCAGCTTCAGTGTGACTCACTAGACCCTATAGTCCAGGTTCAGTATGACTCACTAGACCCTATAGTCCAGGTTCAGTATGACTCACTAGACCCTATAGTCCAGGTTCAGTATGACTCACTAGTCCCTGTAGTCCAGGTTCAGTATGACTCACTAGATCCTATAGTCCAGGTTCAGTATGACTCACTAGACCCTATAGTCCAGGTTCAGTATGACTCACTAGTCCCTATAGTCCAGGTTCAGTATGACTCACTAGTCCCTATAGTCCAGGTTCAGTATGACTCACTAGTCCCTGTAGTCCAGGTTCAATATTACTCACTAGTCCCTATAGTCCAGGTTCAATATGACTCACTAGTCCCTGTAGTCCAGGTTCAATATGACTCACTAGTCCCTGTAGTCCAGGTTCAATATGACTCACTAGACCCTATAGTCCAGGTTCAGTATGACTCACTAGTCCCTGTTATCCACAGGTCCGTAACCCCTCCATGACAGCACAGAGCATCATCCCCTCTACACGCAGACACACACTAACACAAGCTGTCACACTCCACTGGAGCACTCCCTGTTTTACAAATTACAAATGACTCACACTCCCTCTGTCACACACACACACACATTCGGTCCTGAGTTTATATTCTTGTATGTTTTCATTCCCGTATTTACAGGATCCAAGACAGCTTCTACCATAAGACTGCTAAATAGTTCATTAAATAGTTACCCGGGCTATCTGCATTGACCATATCATGCACTGACGGTATGCACACTCACATGACTATAAAGTACCTTCAAGAAAGTATTCACAACTATTGGCTTTTTCCAAGTTTTGCTGTGTTACAGCGTGAATTTAAAATGTATGTCAAAGTGGAATTATGTTTTTAGAAATTTTAACAAATGTCTTGAGTCAAGAAGTATTCAACTCCTCTGTTATGGCAAACCTAAAAGCTTCAGGAGTAAAAATGTACTTAACAAGTCAGATAATAAGTCACATGGAATAACTTTGTATGCAATAATGGTGGTTAACATGATGTTTTTATGAAAACCTCATCTCTGTACCTCAAACACATACAATTATCTGTAAGGTCCTTCAGTCGGGCAGTGAATGTCAAACACAGATTCAACCACAAAGACTGGGGAGGTTTTCCGATGCCTCGCAAAGAAGGGCATCTATTGGTAGATGGGTAAATAAAAGCAGGCATTGGATATCCCTTTGAGCTTGGTGAAGATAATTACACTTTGAATGGTGTATCAATACACCCAGTCACTACGAGGATACAGGCATCCTTCCCAACTCAGTTGCCGGAGAGGAAGGAAATCGCTCAGGGATTTCACCATGAGGCCAATGGTGATTTTAAACCAGTTACAGAGTTGAATGGCTGTGATAGGAGAGAACTGAGGATGGATCAACAACATTGTAATTACTCCACAATACTAACCTATCATGGCGCCAGAAGAGATGGCTGCTGTTTTACGGTCTGCTAACCAATTGTGCTATTGTGTGTTTCTTCACGTTTTTGTAACTTATTTTGTACATAATGTTTCTTATGACCGTCTCTTATGAACGAAAAGAGCTCCTAGATATCAGGACAATGATTACTCACCTCGTACTGCACAAAGATTTTTCTTTAATGAGTCATACGTGAAGGATTTACTTTAGACACCTGACAAGGCCCAAATCCCTGTCATTCGCATGAGAAAGAGACAGAGATATCGGGGATGTAGGTCGGGGTGCCTTATAAGGATCTGACGGCGAGTGGGTAATCAGCCTCTACCATCAGTCCTATTTGCCAACGTACAATCATTGGATAACAAAATTGACGAGCTACGGCCTCCGGTAAGACATGGGGTGGCGGTCTGTGTATATTTGTAAACAACAGCTGGTGCACGGATCTAATAGTAAGAAAAGCTCAAGGTTTTGCCATCCAGATGTAGAGCAGCGTATCACATGATAAGCTGTAGACCACACTATTTATCAAGAGAGTTTTCGTAGCTATCTATTTTCCACCACAAACCGATGCTGGCACTAAGACAGCACTCAATTAGCTGTATAAGGCCATAAGCAAACAGGAAAACTCTCATCCAGAGGCGGCGCTCCTAGTGGCCGGGGACTTTAATGCAGCCTAGTACATAACTGGGGCCAAGCTTCCTGCCATCCAGGACCTCTATACCAGGCGCTGTCTATACCAGGCGGCCCTAAAAATGGTCAAAGACTCCAGTCACCCTACTCATAGACTGTTTTCTCTGCTACCGCACAGCAAGCGGTACCGGAGAGCCAAGTCTAGGTCCAAAAGTCTTCTTAACAGCTTCTACCCCCAAGCCATAAGACTGCTGAACAACTAATCAAATGGCTAAAACCCCTCTTTTATGCTGCTGCTACTCTCTGTTTATTATCTATGCATATTTACTTTAACTCTACCTACATATACATATTACCTCAATTACCTTGACGACACTGTGCCCCTGCACATTTTTATAAATTTTTCACTTAACATTTATTTGTCTTAAAACTGCATTGTTGGTTAAGGGATTGTAAGTGAGCGCTTCACTGTAAGGTCTACCTCACCTGTTGTATTCGGCGCATGTGACAAATACCATTTGAATTGATTTGAAAGAAGGAAGCCTGTACAGAAAAATATATATTCAAAAATGTGTCCTGTCTGTAGTAAGGCACTAAAGTAATACTGCAAAAAAGAAATGAAAAAAGAAAAGGAATAGAGCTAAGCACAGACAAAGTACTAGATGAAAACTTGTTTCAGTCTGATTTCCAACAGACACTGGGAAACAAATCCACCTTTTAGCAGGACAATAACCTAAAAGGCAAGTAAGGGATAGTCAACGAGGGGCTATGCGTTAAATAATGAACGACTTGGAAGGAGTATTTTTATTTTTTTTTACCTTTATTTAACCAGTCAAGTCAGTTAAGAACAAATTCTTATTTTCAATGACGGCCTAGGAACAGCGTGTTAACTGCGACTTGGAAGGAGTGTTCCACGACGTGCTAACAGAGTGGAACTAATCTTCCATGGAGCGACTTGGAAGGAGTGTTCCACGACGTGCTAACAGAGTGGAACTAATCTTCCATGGAGCGACTTGGAAGGAGTGTTCCACGACGTGCTAACAGAGTGGAACTAATCTTCTGTGGAGCGACTTGGAAGGAGTGTTCCACGACGTGCTAACAGAGTGGAACTAATCTTCTGTGGAGCGACTTGGAAGGAGTGTTCCACGACGTGCTAACAGAGTGGAACTAATCTTCCGTGGAGCGACTTGGAAGGAGTGTTCCACGACGTGCTAACAGAGTGGAACTAATCTTCCGTTGAGCGACTTGGAAGGAGTGTTCCACGACGTGCTAACAGAGTGGAACTAATCTTCCGTTGAGCGACTTGGAAGGAGTGTTCCACGACGTGCTAACAGAGTGGAACTAATCTTCCATGGAGCGACTTGGAAGGAGTGTTCCATGACGTGCTAACAGAGTGGAACTAATCTTCCGTGGAGCGACTTGGAAGGAGCGTTCCACGACGTGCTGACAGAGTGGAACTAATCTTCCATGGAGCGACTTGGAAGGAGTGTTCCACGACGTGCTAACAGAGTGGAACTAATCTTCTGTGGAGCGACTTGGAAGGAGTGTTCCACGACGTGCTAACAGAGTGGAACTAATCTTCCGTTGAGCGACTTGGAAGGAGTGTTCCACGACGTGCTAACAGAGTGGAACTAATCTTCTGTGGAGCGACTTGGAAGGAGTGTTCCACGACGTGCTAACAGAGTGGAACTAATCTTCCGTTGAGCGACTTGGAAGGAGTGTTCCACGGCGTGCTAACAGAGTGGAACTAATCTTCCGTGGAGCGACTTGGAAGGAGTGTTCCACGACGTGCTAACAGAGTGGAACTAATCTTCCGTGGAGCGACTTGGAAGGAGTGTTCCACGACGTGTTAACAGAGTGGAACTAATCTTCCGTTGAGCGACTTGGAAGGAGTGTTCCACGACGTGCTAACAGAGTGGAACTAATCTTCCGTGGAGCGACTTGGAAGGAGTGTTCCACGACGTGCTAACAGAGTGGAACTAATCTTCCGTTGAGCGACTTGGAAGGAGTGTTCCACGACGTGCTAACAGAGTGGAACTAATCTTCTGTGGAGCGACTTGGAAGGAGTGTTCCACGACGTGCTAACAGAGTGGAACTAATCTTCCGTGGAGCGACTTGGAAGGAGTGTTCCACGACGTGCTAACAGAGTGGAACTAATCTTCCGTTGAGCGACTTGGAAGGAGTGTTCCACGACGTGCTAACAGAGTGGAACTAATCTTCCGTGGAGCGACTTGGAAGGAGTGTTCCACGACGTGCTAACAGAGTGGAACTAATCTTCTGTGGAGCGACTTGGAAGGAGTGTTCCACGACGTGCTGACAGAGTGGAACTAATCTTCCATAGAGCTGCATTATTTTCCAGAGAATACATAGAGCCCTGAGTTGAACACATTTCTACCAGTAAATTGGCACATTTCTAGTGGCAAATGTGTTAAATTATAGCCATGATATAAAAAGGGTTATAATCAACATCCACTGAAGTAGCTAGGAAGTTTACTAGATAGCTACAGTAGTTGCCTTGGTAACCAAATACACAGACTTGCCAAGAAACCATCAGTCCAAGCTTGCTATTATGAAAATCTAATTCAGCAATGCCAATAATGTTTCAATTTGACTTTTGCTTTCAAAAGCAGCTCAAACATAGATCATGCAAGAATGAACTATATCATTGAATTCTACCGTGCTGACATACTGTGCGTGATAGGGAAATAATGCATGCTCTAGAATACCCTTCAAGACAATCAGAAACAGGTATTCAACAATGCCATGGTATAAGCTCAATTATAAACTGGGTGGTTCGATCCCTGAGTGCTGATTGGCTGACAGTCGTGGTATATCAGACCATATACCACGGGTATGACAAAACAAGTATTCAGATCCCTTGACCTTTTCCACGTTACAGCCTTATTCTAAAATGGATGAAATTATTCCCCCCATCAATCTACATAATGGCAAAGCAAAGACAAGTGCAGAATGCCACATGTGCTGGTCAAGGGCAGTCAAGTCTGGGGTGAACCAAGGGCTATATCTGTTCATAGTTCTACATTTTTTGAACGGGGCATGCATATTTAAGATGGAGAGGAAAGCACTTTTGAAGAGCAACCAGGCATCCTCTACTGATGGGATGAGGTCAATATCCTTCCAGGATACCCGGGCCAGGTCGATTAGAAAAGCCTGCTCACTGAAGTGTTTTAGGGAGCGTTTGACTCATTACGCACGCAGGCAATGAGGCAGTGATTGCTGAGATCATGGTTGAAGACAGCAGAGGTGTATTTAGAGGGCAAGTTGGTCAGGATGATATCTAAGAGGTTAAGGATTTAGGGTTGTATCTGTTAGGTTCCTTGATAATTTGTGTGAGATTGAGGGCATCAAGCTTAGATTGTAGGACGACTGGGATGTTAAGCATGTCCCAGTTTAGGTCACCTAACAGGTGGTCTACACGGACAAGTTCTGGCCTGGTTTAGATCTTATCTGTCAGAAAGATATCAGTTTGTCTTTGTGAATGGTTTGTCCTCTGACAAATCAACTGTAAATGTCGGTTTTCCTCAAAGGTTCCTTTATAGGACCACTATTGTTTTCACTATATATTTTACCTCTTGGGGATGTCATTCGAAAACATAATGTTAACTTTCACTGCTATGCGGATGACACACAGCTGTACATTTCAATGAAACATGGTGAAGCCCCAAAATTGCCCTCGCTAGAAGCCTGTGTTTCAGACATAAGGAAGTGGATGGCTGCAAACTTTTTACTTTCAAACTCGGACAAAACAGATATGCTTGTTCTTGGTCCCAAGAAACAAAGATATCTTCTGTTGAATCTGACAATTAATTTTAATGGTTGTACAGTCGTCTCAAATAAAACTGTGAAGGACCTCGGCGTTACTCTGGACCCTGATCTCTCTTTTGACGAACATATCAAGACTTTTCAAGGGCAGCTTTTTTCCACATACGTAACATTGCAAAAATCAGAAACTTTCTGTCCAAAATGACGCAGAAAACTGAATCCATGCTTTTGTCACTTCTAGGTTAGACTACTGCAATGCTCTACTTTCCGGCTACCCGGATAAAGCACTAAATAAACTTCAGTTAGTGCTGAATAAGGCTGCTAGAATCCTGACTAGAAATGTGATATATTACTCCAGTGCTAGCCTCCCTACACTGGCTTCCTGTTAAGGCAAGGGCTGATTTCAAGGTTTTACTGCTAACCTACAAAGCATTACATGGGCTTGCTCCTACCTTTCTCTCCGATTTGGTCCTGCCGTACATACCTACACGTACGCTACGCTCACAATACGCAGGCCTCCTAACTGTCCCTAGAATTTCTAAGCAAACAGCTGGAGGCAGGGCTTTCTCCTATAGAGCTCCATTTTTATGGAATGGTCTGCCTATCCATGTGAGATAGGCACTCGGTCTCAACCTTTAAGTCTTTACTGAAGACTCATCTCTTCAGTGGGTCATAAGATTGAGTGTAGTCTGGCCCAGGAGTGTGAAGGTGAACGGAAAGTCTCTGGAGCAATGAACCACCCTTGCTGTCTCTGCCTGGCTGGTTCCCCTCTTTCCACTGGGATTCTCTGCTCTCTAACCCTATTACAGGGGCTGAGTCACTGGCTTACTGGTGCTCTTTCATGCCGTCCCTAGGAGGGGTGCGCCACCTGAGTGGGTTGAGTCACTGATGTGATCTTCCTGTCTGGGTTGGCGCCCCCCCTTGGGTTGTGCCGTGGCAGAGATCTTTGTGGGCTATACTCGGTCTTGTCTCAGGATGGTAAGTTGGTGGTTGAAGATATCCCTCTAGTGGTGTGGGGGCTGTGCTTTGGCAAAGTGGGTGGGGTTATATCCTTCCTGTTTGGCCCTGTCTGGGGGTATCATCGAATGGGGCCACAGTGTCTCCTGATCCCTCCTGTCTCAGCCTTGCAGTATTTATGCTGCAGTAGTTTATGTGTCGGGGGCTAGGGTCAGTCTGTTATATCTGGAGTATTTCTCCTGTCTTATCCGGTGTCCTGTGTGAATTTAAGTATACTCTCTCTAATTCTCTCTTTCTTTCTCTCTCTCGGAGGACCTGAGCCCTAGGACCATGCCTCAGGACTACCTGGCATGATGACTCCTTGCTGTCCCCAGTCCACCTGGCCATACTGCTGCACCAGTTTCAACTGCTCTGCCTGCGGCTATGGAATCCTGACCTGTTCACCGGTCGTGCTCCCTGTCCCAGACCTATTATTTGACCATGCTGGTCATTTATGAACATTTGAACATCTTGGCCATGTTCTGTTATAATCTTCACCCGGCACAGCCAGAAGAGGACTGGCCACCCCTCAGAGCCTGGTTCCTCTCTTGGTTTCTTCCTATGTTTTGGCCTATCTATGGAGTTTTTCCTAGCCAACGTGCTTCTACACCTGCATTGCTTGCTGTTTGGGGTTTTAGGCTGGGTTTCTGTACAGCACTTTGAGATATCAGCTGATGTAAGAAGGGCTATATAAATACATTTGATTTGATTTGATTTAACAGTACGAACTCTGAAGATAGATGGGGGGCGATCAATTCACATATTGTCATGTCTTGTTATGTCTGTTCCTGTCCTTTCTCTTCATTCTCTCTCTCTGCTGGTCTTTTTAGGTTACCTTCTCTGTCTCTCATTCCTCAGCTGTTCTACATCTGCCCTAACTAGCTCTTTCACTCTTCCCCACCTGTTCTCTCTTCCCCTCTGATTAGGTCTCTATTTCTTTCTCTGTTCCTGCTACTTTCAGTGTCTGATTCTTATTTGTGTTTTTTGATGCCAGAAGCAAGCTGTCGTCTCGTTTGCTTCCACCTTGTCCTGTCCTGTCGGAGTCTGCCTGGCTGGAGCATCCTGCACTATACTAACGTTCTTTTGTTCCGCTGACAACGTTGGAAGAGGATTTATGCCATTCCTGTATTTTCATTAAAGAACTCTGTTTTCTGTTAAAACCGCTTTTGGGTCTTCACTCAAGTTCATAACAGAAGAATCAGACCAAGAATGGACCCAGCGGCTCCGGACCCTTTTCACTCCGCCGTCGAGATCCAGGGAGCGATGCTAGGCAGACACGAGGAGGAATTGTCTGCTGCTCAACATGCCGTTGAGACCCTGGCCGTCCAAGTCTCCGACCTCACAAGACGGGTTCACCAACTCCACCTCGATCCACCGCCCACTTCCAGGGTTTCCGAGTCGCCGGAGCCCAGGATCAACAACCCGCCGTGTTACTCTGGGGAGCCCACTGAGTGCCGCTCATTCCTCACTCAGTGTGATGTGGTGTTCTCTCTCCAGCCCAACACTTACTCTAGGAGCGCAGCCCGCATCGCCTACGTCATTTCTCTCCTTACCGGACGGGCGCGTGAGTGGGGCACGGCAGTCTGGGAGGCGAGGGCTGAGTGTATTAACCAGTATCAGGACTTTAAGGAGGAGATGATACGGGTTTTTGACCGTTCTGTTTTTGGCGAGGAGGCTTCCAGGGCCCTGTCTTCCCTATGTCAGGGGAATAGATCCATAACGGATTATTCTATTGAGTTTCGCACTCTCGCTGCCTCTAGTGACTGGAACGAGCCGGCTTTGCTCGCTCGTTTTCTGGAGGGTCTCCACGTCGAGGTTAAGGATGAGATCCTCTCCCGGGAGGTTCCTTCCAGTCTGGACTCCTTAATAGCTCTCGCTATTCGCATAGAGCGACGGTTTGATCTTCGTCGCCGAGCTCGTGGAAAGGAGCTCACGTTCTCCGTTGCTCCCCTCTCCACATCACTGCCACCTGCCGCATCACTGCCACCCTCCTCCGCCGGCTCGGATGCTGAGCCTATGCAGCTGGGGGTATTCGCATCTCGGCCAAGGAGAGGGAACGGAGAATCACCAATCGCCTCTGTCTCTACTGCGGCTCCGCTGGTCATTTTGTCACCTCATGTCCAGTAAAAGGCCAGAGCTCATCAGTAAGAGGAGGGCTACTGGTGAGCGCAACTACTCAGGCCTCTCCTTCTGGATCACGCACTACCTTTCCGGTCCATCTCCGCTGGCCCGGTTCATCTGCTTCCTGCAGTGCCTTGATAGACTCTGGGGCGGAGGGCTGTTTTATGGACGAGACCTGGGCTCGGGAACATGACATTCCTCTCAGACAGTTAGGGGAGCCCAGGGCCTTGTTCGCTTTAGATGGTAGTTCTCTCCCCAAGATTCAGCATGAGACGCTGCCTTTAACCCTCACTGTCTCTGGTAATCATAGCGAAACCATTTCTTTTTTAATTTTTCGTTCACCTTTTACACCTGTTGTTTTGGGTCATCCCTGGCTAGTACGCCATAACCCTTCTATTAATTGGTCTAGTAATACTATCCTATCCTGGAATGTTTCTTGTCATGTAACCTGTTTAATGTCTGCTATCCCTCCTGTTTCCTCTGTCTCTTCTTCACAGGAGGAGCCTGGCGATTTGACAGGGGTGCCGGAGGAGTATCACGATCTGCGCACGGTGTTCAGTCGTTCCAAGGCCACTTCTCTCCCTCCACACCGGTCGTATGACTGTAGTATTGATCTCCTTCCGGGAACTACTCCCCCGGGGTAGATTATACTCTCTGTCGGCTCCCGAACGTAAGGCTCTCGAGGATTATTTGTCGGTTTCGCTCGACGCCGGTACCATAGTCTCCTCCTCCTCCCCCGCCGGAGCTGGGTTTTTTTTTTGTTCAGAAGAAGGACGGGTCCCTGCGCCCATGCGTGGATTATCGAGGGCTGAATGACATAACTGTTAAGAATCGTTATCCGCTTCCTCTTATGTCTTCAGCCTTCGAGATCCTGCAGGGAGCCAGGTTTTTCACCAAATTGGACCTTCGTAACGCCTACCATCTCGTGCGCATCAGGGAGGGGGACGAGTGGAAGACGGCGTTTAACACTCCGTTAGGGCACTTTGAATACCGGGTTCTTCCTTTCGGCCTCGTTAACGCTCCAGCTGTCTTTCAGGCACTAGTTAACGACGTCCTGAGAGACATGCTGAACATTTTTGTTTTCGTTTACATGGACGATATCCTGATTTTTTCACCGTCTCTCTCGATTCATGTTCAGCACGTGCGACGCGTCCTCCAGCGCCTTTTGGAGAACTGTCTTTATGTGAAGGCTGAGAAGTGCACTTTTCATGCCGCCTCTGTCCCTTTTCTCGGTTCCGTTATTTCCGCTGAGGGCATTAAGATGGATCCCGCTAAGGTCCAGGCTGTCATTGATTGGCCCGTTCCTAAGTCACGCGTCGAGCTGCAGCGCTTTCTGGGCTTCGCTAATTTCTACCGTCGTTTCATCCGTAATTTCGGTCAGGTGGCAGCTCCTCTCACAGCCCTTACTTCTGTTAAGACGTGCTTTAAGTGGTCCGTTTCCGCCCAGGGAGCTTTTGATCTTCTTAAGAATCGTTTTACATCCGCACCTATTCTTGTTACACCTGACATCTCTAGACAGTTTGTTGTTGAGGTTGACGCGTCAGAGGTGGGCGTGGGAGCCATTCTTTCTCAGCGCTCTCTCTGACGGCAAGGTCCATCCTTGCGCGTTTTCTCTCATCGCTTATCGCCGTCAGAACGTAACTATGATGTTGGTAATCGCGAACTGCTCGCCATCCGCTTAGCCCTAGGCGAATGGCGACAGTGGTTGGAGGGGGGGCGACCGTTCCTTTTGTCGTTTGGACTGACCATAGGAACCTTGAGTACATCCGTTCAGCCAAACGACTTAATGCGCGTCAGGCTCGTTGGGCTCTGTTTTTCGCTCGTTTCGAGTTTGTTATTTCTTATCGTCCGGGCTCAAAAACACCAAACCTGATGCTTTATCTCGTCTCTTCAGTTCTTCTGAGGTCTCCACCGACCCCGATGGGATTCTCCCTGAGGGGCGTGTTGTCGGGTTGACTGTCTGGGGAATTGAGAGGCAGGTAAAGCAAGCACTCGCTCACACTCCGTCGCCGCGAGCTTGTCCTAGGAACCTTCTGTTCGTTCCCGTTCCTACTCGTCCGGCCGTTCTTCAGTGGGCCCACTCTGCCAAGTTAGCCGGCCACCCCGGCGTTCGGGGTACGCTCGCTTCCATTCGCCAGCGTTTCTGGTGGCCCACTCGGGAACGTGACGCGCGTCGATTTGTCGCCGCTTGTTCGGTCTGCGCGCAGACTAAATCTGGGAACTCTCCTCCTGCCGGCCGTCTCAGACCGCTTCCCATTCCCTCTCGACCGTGGTCTCACATCGCTTTAGATTTTGTCACCGGACTGCCTTCATCAGCGGGGAGGACAGTTATTCTTACGGTTGTCGATAGATTCTCTAAGGCGGCTCATTTCATTCCTCTCGATAAGCTCCCTTCTGCTAAGGAGACGGCTCAGATCATTATCGAGAATGTTTTCCGAATTCATGGCCTTCCGTCTGACGTCGTTTCCGACAGAGGTCCGCAGTTCACGTCTCAATTTTGGAGGGAGTTTTGCCGTTTGATTGGGGCTTCCGTCAGTCTCTCGTCCGGCTTTCATCCCCAGTCTAACGGTCAAGCCGAACGGGCCAATCAGACTGTTGGTCGCATTTTTACGCAGTCTTTCTTTTCGTAACCCTGCGTCTTGGTCAGAACAGCTCCCCTGGGCAGAGTACGCCCACAACTCGCTTCCCTCGTCTGCTACCGGTCTATCCCCTTTTCAGTGTAGCCTCGGGTACCAGCCTCCGCTGTTCTCATCTCAGCTCGCCGAGTCCTGCGTCCCCTCCGCTCAGGCTTTTGTCCAGCGTTGCGAGCGCACCTGGAAGGGGGTCAGGTCGGCACTTTGCCGTAATAGGGCGCAGACTGTGAGGGCCGCTAATAAGCGTAGGACCAAGAGTCCTAGATATTGTTGCGGTCAGAGAGTATGGCTCTCCACTCAGAACCTTCCCCTTAAGACAGCTTCTCGCAAGTTGGCCCCGCGGTTCATTGGTCCGTTCCGTATTTCCCAGGTCATTAATCCTGTCGCAGTGCGACTTCTTCTCCCGCGCTATCTTCGTCGCGTTCACCCGGTCTTCCATGTCTCCTGTGTTAAGCCCGTTCTTCGCGCCCCCGCTCGTCCCTCCCCCCATCCTTGTCGAGGGCGCACCCATCTACAGGGTTCGTAAGATTTTGGACATGCGCCCTCGGGGCCGTGGTCATCAGTACCTAGTTGATTGGGAGGGGTACGGTCCTGAGGAGAGGAGTTGGGTTCCCTCTCGGGACGTGCTGGACCGTTCGCTGATCGATGATTTCCTCCGTTGCCGCCAGGTTTCCTCCTCGAGTGCGCCAGGAGGCGCTCGGTGAGTGGGGGTACTGTCATGTCTTGTTATGTCTGTTCCTGTCCTTTCTCTTCATTCTCTCTCTCTGCTGGTCTTTTTAGGTTACCTTCTCTGTCTCTCATTCCTCAGCTGTTCTACATCTGCCCTAACTAGCTCTTTCACTCTTCCCCACCTGTTCTCTCTTCCCCCTCTGATTAGGTCTCTATTTCTTTCTCTGTTCCTGCTACTTTCAGTGTCTGATTCTTATTTGTGTTTTTTGATGCCAGAAGCAAGCTGTCGTCTCGTTTGCTTCCACCTTGTCCTGTCCTGTCGGAGTCTGCCTGGCTGGAGCATCCTGCACTATACTAACGTTCTTTTGTTCCGCTGACAACGTTGGAAGAGGATTTATGCCATTCCTGTATTTTCATTAAAGAACTCTGTTTTCTGTTAAAACCGCTTTTGGGTCTTCACTCAAGTTCATAACACATATGGTGTCCAGGGCACAGCTGGGGGCAGAAGGTGGTCTATAACAAGCGGCAACAGTGAGAGACTTGGACCTCAATTCCTTCGGCCTCATGGCTTGGTTTTGCACTGACATGCACTGTCAACTGTAGGACCTTATATGGACAGGTGTGTGCCTTTCCAAATCATGTCCAGTCAATTGAATTTACCATATGTGGACTCCAATCAAGTTGTAGAAACAACTCAACGATGATCAATGGAAACAGCATGCACTTGAGCTCAATTTCGAGTCTCATATCAAAGGTTCTAAATACTTAATAAGGTATTTCTGTTTTTTTATTTTTTATAAAAATAATTAAAAAACAATAAAAAAATGTTTTGCTTTCTCAATATGGGCTATTACGTGTAGATTGATGAGGAAAATGTTTTGTTTAATTTTTAGAGTAGGGCTGCAACAACAAAATGTGGAGAGGTCTGAATAATTTCTGAATGCACTGTACACTGGAGTTACAAGATAACGTTGAATGTTCCTGAGTGGATAGTTACAGTTTTGACTTAAATCGGCTTTAAGATCAATGGTAAGTCTTGAAAATGACTGTCTTGCAATGATCAACAACCAATTTTTTTTTAAAGAATGATGGACAAATATTGTATATTCCAGGTTTGCAAAGCTCTTTGAGACTTACCCAGAAAAACTCACAGCGGTAATTTGCTGCCAAAGGCAATTCTAACATGTATTGACTCAGGGCTTTGAATACTTATCTAATCAAGATACAGTATAACGCACGCACGCATGCATGCACACACACACACATTTTATTTGACTCTTATTATTATCTATCCTGATGCCTAGTCACTTTACCCTGCCTTCATGTACATATCTACCTCAAATACCTTATTACTCTCTATCCTGATGCCTAGTCACTTTACCCTGCCTTCATGTACATATCTACCTCAAATACCTTATTACTCTCTAGCCTGATGCCTAGTCACTTTACCCTGCCTTCATGTACATATCTACCTCAAATACCTTATTATTATCTATCCTGATGCCTAGTCACTTTACCCTGCCTTCATGTACATATCTACCTCAAATACCTTATTATTATCGATCCTGATGCCTAGTCACTTTACCCTGCCTTCATGTACATATCTACCTCAAATACCTTATTACTCTCTATCCTGATGCCTAGTCACTTTACCCTGCCTTCATGTACATATCTACCTCAAATACCTTATTACTCTCTAGCCTGATGCCTAGTCACTTTACCCTGCCTTCATGTACATATCTACCTCAAATACCTTATTACTCTCTATCCTGATGCCTAGTCACTTTACCCTGCCTTCATGTACATATCTACCTCAAATACCTTATTATTATCTATCCTGATGCCTAGTCACTTTACCCTGCCTTCATGTACATATCTACCTCAAATACCTTATTACTCTCTATCCTGATGCCTAGTCACTTTACCCTGCCTTCATGTACATATCTACCTCAAATACCTTATTATTATCTATCCTGATGCCTAGTCACTTTACCCTGCCTTCATGTACATATCTACCTCAAATACCTTCTTATTATCTATTCTGATGCCTAGTCACTTTACCCTGCCTTCATGTACATATCTACCTCAAATACCTTATTACTCTCTATCCTGATGCCTAGTCACTTTACCCTGCCTTCATGTACATATCTACCTCAAATACCTTATTATTATCTATCCTGATGCCTAGTCACTTTATCCTGCCTTCATGTACATATCTACCTCAAATACCTTATTATCTATCCTGATGCCTAGTCACTTTACCTTGCCTTCATGTACATATCTACCTCAAATACCTTATTATTATCTATCCTGATGCCTAGTCACTTTACCCTGCCTTCATGTACATATCTACCTCAAATACCTTATTATTATCTATCCTGATGCCTAGTCACTTTACCCTGCCTTCATGTACATATATACCTCAAATACCTTATTATTATCTATCCTGATGCCTAGTCACTTTACCCTGCCTTCATGTACATATCTACTTCAAATACCTTATTATTATCTATCCTGATGTCTAGTCACTTTACCCTGCCTTCATGTACATATCTACTTCAAATACCTTATTATTATCTATCCTGATGCCTAGTCACTTTACCCTGCCTTCATGTACATATCTACTTCAAATACCTTATTATTATCTATCCTGATGCCTAGTCACTTTACCCTGCCTTCATGTACATATCTACTTCAAATACCTTATTATTATCTATCCTGATGCTTAGTCACTTTACCCTGCCTTCATGTACATATCTACCTCAAATACCTTATTATTATCTATCCTGATGCCTAGTCACTTTACCCTGCCTTCATGTACATATCTACCTCAAATACCTTATTATTATCTATCCTGATGCCTAGTCACTTTACCCTGCCTTCATGTACATATCTACCTCAAATACCTTATTATTATCTATCCTGATGCCTAGTCACTTTACCCTGCCTTCATGTACATATCTACTTCAACTACCTTATTATTATCATTTACATTTAAGTCATTTAGCAGACGCTCTTATCCAGAGCGACTTACAAATTGGTGAATTCACCTTCTGACATCCAGTAGAACAGCCACTTTACAATAGTGCATCTAAATCATTTAAGGGGGGGGGGGGGGGGTGAGAAGGATTACTTATCCTATCCTAGGTATTCCTTGAAGAGGTGGGGTTTCAGGTGTCTCCGGAGGTGTCTGCTATTATCTATCCTGATGCCTAGTCACTTTACCTTGCCTTCATGTACATATCTACCTCAAG
>NW_027010825.1:0-28230 GCF_036934945.1 Oncorhynchus masou masou | reverse complement strand
CGGTACAGAGTCAGTTCTGACAATTTTATGGGCTTTCCTCCTGACCGCCACCTATTATACAGGTCAAAGGTCTGAAAGATAAGAGTTTTTCATACTGTGTGTGCAGTATGTATGTGAATGATTTTGGCTGTGTAGGCATGATTTTGTTTTATCTGAAGTGGACGAAGCGATCCACCTCCTGAGCCTCGCTGAGCTAAAGTGAATAAGGGTGATTTTCTTCAGTGTCACAGAAAGCTGTCTTAATGAATCCAAAACACCCGATCCATTTTACCTCTTTGTTTACAGTTTATATACACAGTTAAACTGAAGGTTAAGGTACTACTGTAAAATGGTTACAATACCATGGTGCTTCGAGACAATAGGAAACATCACAATCCATGGGCACAGGCACTACACTTTAGACAAGATGGACATTTTAAAAAATGCCTGGAAAGTTGTTTTTTCAGTGTGATGTTTTCACACTTAAAAAAGTTATGTGCTATCTTAATAACTTTAAATGACTTCAGAGTGGTGATAAAATAGGGCAGCAGAAGACTGCAGAATAGCATGCCATATTCTCCTCTTTCCTATGTTTTACAGCTTTTTTAAACAAAAAATTGTACTGGTGCTTTTTCAATCATTTTTCAAACCTTGCGACACGCAAACTCAGGCCCAGTGCCTGCCTGTGTCAGACTCTGCACAAACACAAAAATGAAGCTAGCCACATGGGCAGTGATGTTTTCTGTAGTTACAAAAACAAACAAAAATATTGATCAAGGTCTGTGGTGAACTACTTTTTTGTAGTTTCATCCTGACCCATGTCATTACTGTACAACTGTTAGTGAGAATGGTCGGTGGACTGGAGGGAGTGCCCTGGTGTTTCCACAACCAAGTAAAGACTCTCCCTTCCCTTCTCACCCTGCAAACTAGATAGTAGATACTGTCAGGTGCAAGTCTTCAAACAATATGGTGCGGCTTCACAATGCTCTTCTACCGTTTTATAGCAATTTTGTGCTGTTTTACCAACATTATATTATATGTATACTTCTTTTTCCTTTAGTATTAGAAACATTTCTTGTTTTTTTTCTTGTGAAATGTTTGTTTTGTTTTTATGAGGTGAACTGTTTTACCATTGTGTAATACAGTATGTTTTCTATACCGTAGGGCTGTGCCAATAGAACACTTTTGGATAATGGAAGACTTTTGGATAATGGAACCAATGGAACACTTTTGGATAATGGAACCAATGGAACACTTTTGGATAATGGAACACTTTTGGATAATGGAACACTTTTGGATAATGGAACCAATTGAACAGTTCTGGATAATGGAACCAATGGAACAGTTCTGGATAATGGAACAGTTCTGGATAATGGAACACGTTTGGATAACGGAACCAATGGAAGACTTTTTGGATAATGGAACCAATGGAAGACTTTTTGATAATGGAACCAATGGAAGCTAAAAATATTATATTGAGAGGAATAAGGAGAAGCATGTGTTGATTGATTAGTGAAACATTTTTATGAGTGACAATTGAAAACAAACTTTACATCTGCTACACATCTGTATTTAGGCAATTTCTGATTAATTCAGTCAAATAAACAGAAAATATCAAAATAAGCATCTTGATCTATACTGCTCCTACATGTAACAATACATCATGTAGATGTATATAATGAACAGACTAGGTCTATACTGCTCCTACATGGTGTAACAATACATCATGTAGATGTATATAATGAACAGACTAGGTCTATACTGCTCCTACATGGTTTAACAATACATCATGTAGATGTATATAATGAACAGACTAGGTCTATACTGCTCCTACATGGTGTAACAATACATCATGTAGATGTATATAATGACCAGACTAGGTCTACACTGCTCCTACATGGTGTAACAATACATCATGTAGATGAAGGACTAGATATTCAGATTCATATTAAAAGATATGTTGCTTTGATAAAATGCTTTTGACAACATTCATGACATTACCTAGGTTAAAATCAAGAAATACACATTCTACTAATCTATTAAATAATTGTTATTTTAAAATATCCGAATCGTATTCTTCATATCAACATTTAATAAAAGTACACAGTACACAGCCTCTATTCTGTCATGTGATTTCAGGTCCTCTGTCCAGGAAAGTATGTTAAGATTTCTCTCCAGAGTGTATTCTCTTCTTATGTTTGTTCAGGCTTCCTAACTGGGTAAAACGCATTCCACAATGGGTGCAGTGGTGTGGTTTCTCCCCTGTGTGTGTCCTTTCATGTGATTTTAGGTCCTGTGATCGTGAAAATCTCTTTCCACAGTGGGAACATTGGAACGGCTTTTCTTCTGTGTGTATTATATTGTGGTTGTTCAGGTTTCCTAACTGGGTAAAACTCTTTCCACACTGGGAGCAGTGGTAAGGCTTTTCTCCTGAGTGTATTCTTTTATGTTTGTTCAGGCTCCCTAACTGGGTAAAACTTTTCCCACACTGGGAGCAATGGTGTGGTTTCTCCCCCGTGTGTGTCATCTCATGTGATTTTAGTTCCTGTGACCGTGAAAATCTTTTCCCACACTGGGAACATTGGAAAGGCTTTTCTCCTGTGTGTTTCATCTGATGTTTTTTTAGGTTCCCTAACTGGGTAAAATCCTTTCCACACAGGGCACAATGGTGTGGCTTCTCCCCTGTGTGTGTCCTCTCGTGTGATTTTAGGTGATGCAATCCTGAAAATCTCTTTCCACACTGGGAACATTGGAAAGGTTTTTCTCCTGTGTGTATTCCTTTATGCTTTTTCAGGCTCCCCAACTGGGTAAAACTCTTTCCACACTGGGAGCAGTTGTGTGGTTTATCCCTGTGTGTGTCCTCTCATGTGATTTTAGGTGCTGTGATCGTGAAAATCTCTTTCCACACTGGGAACACTGGAAATGCTTTTCTCCTGTGTGTATTCCTTTATGCTTTTTCAGGTTCCCTAACAGGGTAAAACTCTTTCCACACTGGGTGCAGTGGTGTGGCTTCTCCCTGTGTGCGTCCTATCATGCTGTTTCAGCTTCCATAACCACTTAAAACTCAAATTACACTGGGAGCAGTGGTGTCGTCTCGCTGGTTTGGGCGTCTCTGCATCTGGTTCCCCTGAAGGACTCTTCTTTCGTCTGTCAGAGTGAGAGTCTGGTCTCTCTCCTGCCAAAGACAGAGTATTCAGTTAAACAGAGAGACCTGAATGAAATCTCCTGCTCTTCCTATGAGGTTAATCCATTACCCTGTTGTAAAATATGGTGGCGCAGGAGGAGATGGCTGCGTTTACAAGCTCTTAACTAATTGTGTATTTGTGTTTGTTTGAGTTTGAGTTTATTTTTACAGGGACAGTGCACATTAATCAACGTTTCAGTAAAAGTGCGGTTTTAGCCAGCCGGCTAATTTTCAACCTCAGTCCCTGGGCAGGTTATTAAAAACAATTACAATATAGACAATAACAACATAGAACAAGCAAGACATAGCAACATAGGACAAGCAAGACGTAGCATACAGACAGAGCAACATAGAGCAAAAAGCAGCAAGACAAAATTCATAAAAGCAACAAAGTGTTTCCACACCTCACAAGCTACAGACAACAGACAACATGGAAATCGGCAACACACAGCTAGGGACCATGTTCACAAATCTGATTGACCTTTAGCCATGTCTTCAAGCATTTTGTGAAAGTGTGATATGTGGTGCAGTTATGTGTGTCTGATGGCAGTGTATTCCAGACATGGGAAGCTCTCACAGAGAATGTAGATTTACTAAAGGTGCTTTTCCTTAGGGGAACTATACAGTCACCTCTCATGGCAGACCTTGTGGATCTGCTGCCATATGTCTGGGTTTTCTGTTTAACAAAAAATATTCAGTGGAGGGGGAGCCAGGCCATTAAGGATCTTGAATACAAGACATGCGTCGGTGTATTGCACAAGATTTTCCCAACTCAAGAGCTCATTCTTTCTAAGGATGTGACAATGATGATGGCTATTGGGCTTCCTATCAAGCACTTTGAGAGCCTGTTTGTAGACAGACTGAATAGGTTTTAATGTTGTACAGCAAGCTTGGGCCCAACTAGTCAAGCAGTATGTTAAGTGGGGGAGTATCATAGAGTTGAAGTACAGTTTTGCTACCTCTGTAGTCAAACAATTTCGTATAAATCGGAAATTAGCTAGGTTGAATTTAGTTATTTGAATTACCTTTTTCACATGCTTTTTAAAAGAGAGGTTGGAATCAAGTATGATGCCAAGGTACTTAAAATCGGATACCACCTGGAGCTTCTCCCTGAAACATAGACATCTGGCTCAGTAGCATCTGTTGCCCTCTTTGTGAAGAACATGCAAACAGTTTTTTTCACAGTGAGATGCAAACACGAGTCACTGAGCCACTTTGTAACCTGGACCATTACAGTAGTGAGTTCTTGTGCAGCTTGTTGTTTGCTCTTTGCATGCACATATATCACTGTATCATCTGCATACATTTGAACTTCAGACCCAGTACAGACAGAAGGCAGACCATTAATGTACAGGCTGAACAGGAGGGGCCCCAGTATTGACCCTTGGGGCACGCCCACATCATAGCTACAATAGGGCGACAGCTCATTGCTCACTCTGACACACTGAGTTCTGCCTTCAAGGTATGATTTCATCCATCTCAAGGCATCAGGGGAAAAGTTGAACTTTGACAATTTTGTGATGAGAATCTCATGGTTAACAGTATCAAAAGCCTTCCTCAGGTCCAGAAACACAGCCCCAACAGCACCCCTTTGTCCATCTTGGACTTCACATTTTCCAGAAGAAAGCAGTTGGCCGTTTCTGTGGAGTGTTTCGCTCTGAAGCCAAACTGCATGGAGTGTAATGTGAAGGGGCTGTTGTTGAGGTGGGCAATCAGTTGTTCTGCTACACACACTTTTCAACAACCTTTGACACCACAGGTAGTATACTAATGGGCCTGTAGTTACTCACGTCAGCAGGGTCGCCTGATCTAAAGATGGCCGTTATTATGGCCGACTTCCATACCCTTGGAAACACACCGAGACCATTAGATGTGTTGGTGACCTTAGTAATGGGGCCAATGAGTGACTCTTTGTAGTTTTTAAGAAAGGTAGAGTCCATCCCAAACACATCTTTGGCTTTAGAGTTCTTTAGTGAGCTAATCACCTTGTTCACCTTTGACTCAGAAACCTCCCTTATGATGAAGACAGGTTGAGTGTCATTCACTAGCACTGAGCCCAAGAAACCGATTGGAGGGGTTCTGTGTCAGTGCCCTGACAGAGTCAATAAAGTAGTAATTGAAGGCTATTGCCATTTCGACTGCATCCTGTGTTAGATTGTTATCCACCATGATTTCTAGTCTTTTTGCAGTGTTACTATGGTCTTTCCCTGTTAACTTTTTAGATTCTCCCTTATCAATTTAGAATTTCCCTTTGCTTCACCAATTATGTTAATAAAAAGGTTTGCCTTGGCCTGTCTGATTTCTTTCATCACCTTATTTCTCAACATGGTAAACCTACGTCTGTCATGCTCTAATTTAGATTTTAGGGCTATTTTTAGAGCATAATCTGGTTCTTTCATCAATTTCCAGATTTCTCCATTTAGCCAAGGAAGAGTGCTCTTTTGGCCAGGTTTGGATTTGATTTTCTTTAGGAAGCCATTTATTGTAGTCTGGATTGTGGATAGAAAAACCTGACTATCAGCTTCCACATCTGTATAGGACAAGATATCATTCCAGTTTATTCCCTTAATTGCTTTTTCAAAATAGTTTAATTCACTCTTAGGTATTCTGAGTTGATCCGGCTTTCTAACAGTAGAGAGGTTAAACCTGCTCTTAGACAGCTTTCTGGCTATAAGTGTCAGATTATGATCAGACAGCCCAGTAACCATATTGAATGATTTAGTCACTCTCTCTGGTTTATTACTGAACACCAAATCAATCAATTGTTCTTTCACATTATTTGTAACTTAGTTTGTACATAATGTTTCTGTCACAGTCTATTGCTGCTCTTTCATTATTTGTTTTTTTATTCATCTATTTGCTACTCAACACTTATTTTCCTTAAAACTGCATTGTTGGTTAAGGGCTGGTTGTGTTCTGTTGTATTCGGTACCTGTGACAAATCAAATCTGATTTGATGACTAGATCCCCTCATTATTCAACTTTACATTTGGATCCTGGATGCCGATTGGTTAATAGCAGTTCCATTTGAATTATCCCTACACATCCACTGTTCCACAGCCAGCCAGGAAATGCATCAACTAATCTCCACTGGGAAAAAAGCATCTTGTATAATCTAGTGGCCAATTGTTGGCTGGCTACTAGAATGGTACATAAGGGGTTATGTTAAGATGGGGGCTAGAATGGTACATAATGGGTTAAGATGGGGCTCGGATGGTACATAAGGGAGTGAAGATGGGGCTAGAATGGTACATAAGGGGTGAAGATGGGGCTAGAATGGTACATAATGGCTTAAGATGGGGCTCGGATGGTACATAAGGGGTTAGGTTACTACTGTTATATAGATATAGGTGTCTAGATGGATGGTTTGGTGAGGATATTATAGGACTATGGTTTTGGTGTGGATATTATAGGACTATGGTTTGGTGAGGATATTATAGGACATGGTTTGGTGTGGATATTATAGAATGGTGAGATATTATAGGACTATGGTTTGTGAGATGGGGCTATGGTTTTGGTGAGAATGGTAGATAAGGGGTGGTGGTTTGGTGAGGATATTATAGGCTAGAATGGTACATGGTAAGGGTGAAGACTATGGGGTGTGGATATTATAGGGCTAGAATGGTACATAAGGGGGTATGATGGGGCTAGAATGGTAGATAAGGGGTAAAGATGGGGCTAGAATGGTAGATAAGGGGGCTGAAGATGGGGCTAGAATGGTACATAAGGGCTATGGTGAAAATGGGTCTAGAATGGGGCTAGAATGGTACATAATGGGTGAAGATGGTTTTTGGTGAGGATATTATAGGACTATAATGGTATGATACATGGTTAGGTTACTACTGTTATATAGATATAGGTGTCTAGAATCTATGGAGTTAACCCTTGGTTTGTTGATATTATAGTATGGTTTGGTGAGGATATTATAGGGCTATGGTTTGGTGTGGATATTATAGGGGTTTGGTGAGGATATTATAGGGCTATGGTTTGGTGAGGATATTATAGGGCTATGGTTTGGTGAGGATATTATAGGGCTATGGTTTGGTGTGGATATTATAGGACTTATCTATGGTTTTTGGTGTGGATATTATAGGACTATGGTTTTGGTGAGGATATTATAGGGCTATGGTTTGGTGATATTATAGGATATTATAGGACTATGGTTTGGTGTGGATATTATAGGGCTATGGTTTGGTGACTTATCTATGGATATTATAGGACTATGGTTTGGTGAGGATATTATAGGGCTATGGTTTGGTGAGGATATTATAGGACTATGGTTTGGTGTGGATATTATAGGGCTATGGTTTGGTGTGGATATTATAGGGCTATGGTTTGGTGAGGATATTATAGGACTATGGTTTGGTGAGGATATTATAGGACTATGGTTTGGTGTGGATATTATAGGGCTATGGTTTGGTGATATTATAGGATGGTTTGGTGATATATAGGACTATGGTTTTTGAGTGAGGATATTATAGGGCTATGGTTTGGTGAGGATATTATAGGATGGTTTGGTGAGGATATTATAGGACTATGGTTTGGTGAGGATATTATAGGGCTATGGTTTGGTGTGGATATTATAGGGCTATGGTTTGGTGTGGATATTATAGGGCTATGGTTTGGTGTCGATATTATAGGACTTATCTATGGTTTGGTGAGGATATTATAGGACTATGGTTTGGTGAGGATATTATAGGGCTATGGTTTGGTGAGGATATTATAGGATGGTTTGGTGTCGATATGGTTTGGTGAGGATATTATAGGACTATGGTTTGGTGAGGATATTATAGGGCTATGGTTTGGTGAGGATATTATAGGACTATGGTTTGGTGGAATATTATAGGGCTATGGTTTGGTGAGGATATTACAGGATTATGGTTTGGTGAGGATATTATAGGACTATGGTTTGGTGAGGATATTATAGGGCTATGGTTTGGTGAGGATATTATAGGACTATGGTTTGGTGTGGATATTATAGGGCTATGGTTTGGTGTGGATATTATAGGACTGTGGTTTATAGGTGGTGGATATTATAGGACTATGGTTTGGTGAGGATATTATAGGGCTATGGTTTGGTGAGGATATTATAGGGCTATGGTTTGGTGAGGATATTATAGGACTATGGTTTGGTGAGGATATTATAGGACTATGGTTTGGTGAGGATATTATAGGGCTATGGTTTGGTGAGGATATTATATGGTTTGGTGTGGATATTATAGGGCTATGGTTTGGTGAGGATATTATAGGGCTATATTATAGGACTTATCTATGGTTTTGAGGATATTATAGGACTATGGTTTGGTGAGGATATTATAGGGCTATGGTTTGGTATTTATAGGACTATGGTTTGGTGTGGATATTATAGGGCTATGGTTTGGTGATATTATAGGATATTATAGGGCTATGGTTTGGTGTGGAGGATATTATAGGACTATGGTTTGGTGAGGATATTATAGGGCTATGGTTTGGTGAGGATATTATAGGGCTATGGTTTGGTGAGGATATTATAGGGCTATGGTTTGGTGTGGATATTATAGGGCTATGGTTTGGTGTGGATATTATAGGGCTATGGTTTGGTGTGGATATTATAGGGCTATGGTTTGGTGTGGATATTATAGGGCTATGGTTTGGTGAGGATATTATAGGACTATGGTTTGGTGTGGATATTATAGGACTATGGTTTGGTGAGGATATTATAGGACTATGGTTTGGTGAGGATATTATAGGGCTATGGTTTGGTGAGGATATTATAGGACTATGGTTTGGTGAGGATATTATAGGACTATGGTTTGGTTTGGTGAGGATATTATAGGACTATGGTTTGGTGAGGATATTATAGGACTATGGTTTGGTGAGGATATTATAGGACTATGGTTTGGTGAGGATATTATAGGATATATTATAGGGCTATGGTTTGGTGAGGATATTATAGGACTATGGTTTGGTGAGGATCGATATTATAGGACTTATCTATGGTTTGGTGAGGATATTATAGGACTATGGTTTGGTGAGGATATTATAGGGGTTTTGGTGAGGATATTATAGGACTATGGTTTGGTGAGGATATTATAGGGCTATGGTTTGGTGAGGATATTATAGGGCTATGGTTTGGTGAGGATATTATAGGACTATGGTTTGGTGAGGATATTATAGGGCTATGGTTTGGTGTGGATATTATAGGATATTATAGGACTATGGTTTGGTGAGGATATTATAGGACTATGGTTTGGTGAGGATATTATAGGGCTACTATGGTTTGGTGTGGATATTATAGGGCTATGGTTTGGTGTCGATATTATAGGATATTTTGGTGTGGATATTATAGGGCTATGGTTTGGTGTGGATATTATAGGATATCTATAGGATATTATAGCTATGGTTTGGTGAGGATATTATAGGGCTATGGTTTGGTGTGGATATTATAGGGCTATGGTTTGGTGTGGATATTATAGGGCTATGGTTTGGTGTGGATATTATAGGGCTATGGTTTGGTGTGGATATTATAGGGGTTTGGTGAGGATATTATAGGACTATGGTTTGGTGTGGATATTATAGGGCTATGGTTTGGTGTGGATATTATAGGGACTATGGTTTGGTGAGGATATTATAGGGCTATGGTTTGGTGAGGATATTATAGGGCTATGGTTTGGTGAGGATATTATAGGACTATGGTTTGGTGAGGATATTATAGGACTATGGTTTGGTGAGGATATTATAGGACTATGGTTTGGTGTGGATATTATAGGACTATGGTTTGGTGTGGATATTATAGGGCTATGGTTTGGTGTGGATATTATAGGACTATGGTTTGGTGAGGATATTATAGGACTATGGTTTGGTGAGGATATTATAGGGCTATGGTTTGGTGTGGATATTATAGGGCTATGGTTTGGTGTGGATATTAAAGGACTATGGTTTGGTATGATATTATAGGATATTATAGGACTATGGTTTGGTGTGGATATTATAGGGCTATGGTTTGGTGTGGATATTATAGGGCTATGGTTTGGTGTGGATATTATAGGACCAACTGACTGAGGATATTATAGGACAGTTGAACTTGAGGAACTGGGGGGAAGAATGTTTCAAGCCAAACAGAGTTACTCCTTTAATCTAACAATATAATGTTTGGACTTTATAGCACTCGCAGAAGGCCTGAATCATGGAGTCACTGTTTTTTTTACACTTAGGACATGACTCTGCCGTTTTAATATCTGCTTATTTTGGGGAATTTAAAACATTAACTTGTGTTACAAAAGGTTAAGAAAAGAAACAGTGTTACTGTTTGACAGAAATGGTCATTTTCCCATAATTTCCAACATGGGGAATGTTGGTGTTTTTAGACTGAGCTAACATGTGGAAGTGTTTTAAGATGGTGATGTCATTGATCATTTAGCTATTAGAATTGTAGGATCCCTTTAGGTCTCCCCCCCACAAAATATTTAAACATTTGATAAAATATTTTATTTGTCCTTTACTACTATAGCCCATAGAAACGCATTTTAACATTCATAAATGGCCAAAAGAAACAGTCAAAATGTGGATTAATAAGGAATAAGGGTTTGAAGTGTCTGTCCGAGATCTAGCAGATATAAGATCAGGAAATATATATTTTTTTGGGGGGGGCACACATTTAACCCCTTACTTCTGTTGGCACAAAACTAACTCCATCGGATTTTAAATAACCTGTGGTAATTATTATTTTTATTACATTTCATCCAGATCAAAAATTGTCCTTGCTTGTCTTGTCTTCCCTGTATTTAAGATATTACTCACTGTTGTTAATCAGATCTCCTTTCTCCTCTTCTTCCAATGTGACAGTCACCTCTCCCAATCCAAAAACGGCATTCTCCTCTTCCTCTTCTTTTACTGTGACATCCTCCTCCTCTTTCACTCTGAACGCGTTTTCATCTCCTGTCAATTTAACTTCTTTCTCTTCTTGTTTCACTGTAACAGCCTCACTCTCTGTTTCTTGTTTTACTGTGACATCCTCTTCTTCCTTCTCCTCTTTCACGACAATGTTCAGCCCCAGAGTTTCTTTCTCCGTCCAGCATTTCTCCTCTTCAGAAGGTGGGGAGTCGTTTAGTGAACTCATGGTTGGGATGTTAGCTAGTTAATTAGTGACAAGACTAGCACTACTGCTAATTTACCCAGCTAGCTAGCTGACTAAAAACAACGTAAATATTAAATTCAATGGTGTAACTAGCTAGTAGATACGACAGGTGTGTTTAAAACACAGTGGCTAATATACAACGAAAGCATTTAAAGATCTGCAATTTTATTGTCTATGTTGGCTGGAAAGCGGAGGTGAATAACTCGCTTTTGTTGTTTGAAGAAGCGTCCCGTCCATTAGATAAAACGTCACACCGGCAGCATTGCCTGAAACAGGCACATCGCCACCTGCTGGGTGGGAGGGTAACAGTCAAGGAAAATTTCCATTTTGGTTAATACTCACTGTAGAAACATCTGTTGGGTTGGTAGAATGTGGAACGACCCACCTCATTGGATAATATTCACTGTAGTAGAAACATCTGTTGGGCTGGTAGAATGTGGAACGACCCATCTCATTGGTTAATATTCCCTGTAGTAGAAACATCTGTTGGGGTGGTAGAATGTGGAACGACCCATCTCATTGGTTAGTTTTCTCTGGGTAATGAGTAATGCAGTGGTCCATTTTGAACCCACAACTCCCTCCCTGTTTTTCAACTAGTCGCTCAGTACAGCACCGTTAATATTTAATTGAACGTTCTAGTACTTTTCCGTACTGAATAGAGCTCGGTATTGTTACAACGTGTAGGAGCAGTTTGGACCTACTCAGTGCTGTTACACCATGTAGGAGCAGTTTGGACCTACTCAGTACTGTTACACCGTGTAGGAGCAGTTTGGACCTACTCAGTACTGTTACACCGTGTAGGAGCAGTTTGGACCTACTCAGTTCTGTTACACTGTGTAGGAGCAGTTTGGACCTACTCAGTTCTGTTTCACCGTGTAGGAGCAGTTTGGACCTACTCAGTACTGTTACACCATGTAGGAGCAGTTTGGACCTACTCAGTGCTGTTACACCATGTAGGAGCAGTTTGGACCTACTCAGTACTGTTACACCATGTAGGAGCAGTTTGGACCTACTCAGTACTGTTACACCGTGTAGGAGCAGTTTGGACGTACTCAGTACTGTTACACCATGTAGGAGCAGTTTGGACCTACTCAGTACTGTTACACCGTGTAGGAGCAGTTTGGACCTACTCAGTACTGTTACACCGTGTAGGAGCAGTTTGGACCTACTCAATACTGTTACACTCGTGTTACACCGTGTAGGAGCAGTTTGGACCTACTCAGTACTGTTACACCGTGTAGGAGCAGTTTGGACCTACTCAGTACTGTTACACCGTGTAGGAGCAGTTTGGACCTACTCAGTACTGTTACACCATGTAGGAGCAGTTTGGACCTACTCAGTGCTGTTACACCGTGTAGGAGCAGTTTGGACCTACTCAGTACTGTTACACCGTGTAGGAGCAGTTTGGACCTACTCAGTACTGTTACACCGTGTAGGAGCAGTTTGGACCTACTCAGTACTGTTACACCGTGTCGGAGCAGTTTGGACCTACTCAGTACTGTTACACCGTGTAGGAGCAGTTTGGACCTACTCAGTACTGTTACACCGTGTAGGAGCAGTTTGGACCTACTCAGTACTGTTACACCGTGTCGGAGCAGTTTGGACCTACTCAGTACTGTTACACCATGTAGGAGCAGTTTGGACCTACTCAGTACTGTTACACCATGTAGGAGCAGTTTGGACCTACTCAGTACTGTTACACCATGTAGGAGCAGTTTGGACCTACTCAGTACTTCTTTCCACATTCTACCAACCCAACAGATGTTTCTGTTACAGTGAATATTAACCAATGAGGCGTGTGGAAGCCAATTGTTTACAAGTGCCTGTTATTATTCCAGTTTCTGTTCTAACCTGGAAAAATACTCTCTCCTGATGTTCTGACTGACACGTTGTGTTGTCTACCTTCCATCCATCCATTCACCCACTCAGAAGAGCTCATTTCTGTAAGTACATTGATGTTTATGTATATAATCAATGTCCTACAAACAGGATATTAAAAACTGTAATATCTTATGTTTCACAGAGTCGTGACTGAACGACGACATGAATAACATACAGCTGGCGGGATACACTGTATCGGCAGGATAAAACAGCAGCCTCTATTAATTAAGACAAGGGGTGGCGATCTATGTATATTTGTAAACGACAGCACAATATCTAAGGAAGTCTCAAGGTTTGTTCGCCTGAGGTAGAGTATCTCATGATAAGCTGTAGACTCCACTATCTACCTAGAGTTTTTTAATCTATACATTTACATTTACATTTAAGTCATTTAGCAGACGCTCTTATCCAGAGCGACTTACAAATTGGTGGATTCACCTTCTGACATCCAATGGAACAGCCACTTTACAATAGTGCATCTAAATCATTTAAGGGGGGGTGAGAAGGATTACTTATCCTATCCTAGGTATTCCTTGAAGAGGTGGGGTTTCAGGTGTCTCCGGAAGGTGGTGATTGACTCCGCTATCCTGGCGTCGTGAGGGAGTTTGTTCCACCATTGGGGGCCAGAGCAGCGAACAGTTTTGACTGGGCTGAGCGGGAACTGTACTTCCTCAGTGGTAGGGAGGCGAGCAGGCCAGAGGTATATTCTTATTCTTTCTAACTATTTACCACCGCAAACCGATGCTGGCACTAAGACCGCACTCAATGAGCTGTATAAGGTCATAAGCAAACAGGAAAACGCTCATCCAGAGGCAGCGCTCCGAGTGGCCGGGGACTTTAACGCAGGGAAACTCAAATCAGTTTGACCTCATTTCTACCAGCATGCTAAATGTGGAACCAGATGGGGGAAAAAAAAAACTCTAGTCCACCTTTACTCCAAACAAAGCGATGCGTACAAAGCTCTCCCCCGCCCTCCATTTGGCAAATCTGACCATAATCCCCCTGATTCCTGCTTACAAGCAAAAAACTAAAGCAGGAAGCACCAGTGACTCGACCAATAAGAAATATGCTTCTGAAGCAGATGCTAAGCTACAGGACTGTTTTGCTAGCACAGACTGGAATATGTTCCAAAATTCTTCTGATGGTATTGAGGAGGACACCACATCAGTCACTGGCTTCATCAATAAGTGCATCGATGACGTCGTCCCCACAGTGACTGTACGTACATACCCCAACAGGCAACAATCGCACTGAGGTGCTGCTTTCAAGGTGCGGGACTCTAACCCGGAAGCTTATAAAAAAATCTCGTTATGCTCTCTGATGAACCATCAAACAGGCAAAGCATCAATACAGGACTAAGATCAAATCGTATTACACCTGCTGCGATGCTCGTCGGATGTGGCAGGGCTTGCAAACTATCACAGACTACAAAGAGAAGCACAGCCGAGAGCTGCCCAGTGGCACGAGCCTACCAGATGAGCTAAATAACTTCTATGCTCGCTTCGAGGCAAACAACACTGAAACATGCATGAGAGCATCAGCTGTTCCAGACGACTGTGTGATTATGCTCTCCGCAGCCGATGTGAGTAAGACTTTTAAACAGGTCGACATTCACAGGGCCGAAAGGGCCGAAAAAAATTGTCAAAGACTCCAGCCACCCTAGTCATAGACTGTTCTCTCTGATACCGCACGGCAAGCAGTACCTGAGCGCCAAGTCTAGGTCCAAGAGGCTTTTAAACCGTTTCTACTCTCAAGCCATAAGACTCCTGAACATCTAATCAAATAACTACCCAGACTATTTGCATTGGCCCCCTTCTACACTGCTGCACTTTAATAACTCTACCTACATGTACATATTACCTCAATTACCTCAACTAACCGGTGCCCCTGCACATTGCCTGCCCCTGTATATAGTCTACACATTGACTCTGTCCCGGTACCCCCTGTATATAGTCTACACATTGACTCTGTCCCGGCACCCCCTGTTTATAGCCTCCACATTGACTCTGTCCCGGTACCCCCTGTATATAGAGGGTACCGGGACAGAGGGATAAGGCTTTTCTCCTGTGTGTATTATATTATGATTGTTCAGGCTCCCTAACTGCAATACAACTATTTTCACACTGGAAGCAGTGGTATGGTTTCTCCCACGTGTGTGTCCTCTCGTGTGATTTTAGTTGCTGTGTACGGTGTTTTCTAAGACACAATGGTGGGGCTGGCTTCCGGGTTAAGTGAGTAGTGTGTCAAGAAGCAGTGAGCTGTATAAAGAGAAGCATGTGTTGATTGATTAGTGAACATTTTTAATGAGTTAGAATTGAAAACAAACTTAACATCTGCACATTATGCCATTTCTGGTTCATTCAGTCAAACAAACATATATAATTCAACCAAAATAAGCACCTAGGTCTATAATGTATAATGTAACAATACACAGATGTATATAATGAAAGTCCACTAGTACCGTTCCACATTATATTTCTATTCAGACAACAACATGTTCCATTAATCAAATCAGCTGTGTTCTCTCTGACATGGTGGAATAATACTGACGGGAACATTCATCAGGAAGTGAGTGTGTTCTTCATGTCCAAAAATGGTCAACGTTATCAGAACAACGTCATCAAATGTTCATAAACCTTTAGGGTGAAGACCGGTATACACATTAACTCAATGAAACACAACAACTAAATTCATAACATTTCTAGGTTAAAAATCAAGAAATGCACACTATACTAATCTATTTAATAATTGTAATTTTAAAATATCCAAATCATATTTTTATATCAACATTTAATTTAAAAACTACCTCAAAAACATAAGTCAGAAGACAGCCTCTATTCTGTCATGTGATTACAGGTCCTTTGACTGGGAAAGAATGTTAAGATTTCTCTCCAGAGTGTATTCTCTTCTTATGTTTGTTCAGGCTTCCCAACTGTGTAAAACTCTTTCCACAATGGGAGCAGTGGTGTGGCTTCTCCCCTGTGTGTATCATCTCATGTGATTTTAGGTCCTGTGATCTTGAAAATCTCTTTCCACAGTAGAAACATTGGAAAGGCTTTTCTTCTGTGTGTATTATATTATGGTTGTTCAGATTCCCTAACTGTATAAAACTCTTTCCACACTGGGAGCAGTGGTAAGGCTTTTCTCCTGTGTGTATTCTCTTATGTTTGTTCAGAGTGCCTAACTGGGTAAAACTCTTTCCACAATGGGAGCAGTGGTGTGGTTTATCCCCTGTGTGTTTCATCTCATGTGATTTTAGTTCCTGTGATCGTGAAAATCTCTTTCCACACTGGGAACATTGGAAAGGCTTTTCTCCTGTGTGTATTCCTTTATGCTTTTTCAGGTTCCCTAACAGGGTAAAACTCTTTCCACACTGGGAGCAGTGGTGTGGCCTTTCCCCTATGTGTGTCCTCTCATGCTGTTTCAGTTTCCATAAAAACTTATAACTCAAATTACACTGGGAGCAGTGGTGTCGTCTCACTGGCTTGGGCGTCTCTGGGTCTGGTTCCCCTGAAGGACTCTTCTTCCGTCTGTCAGAGTGAGAGTCTGGTCTCTCTCCTGCCAAAGACAGAGTATTTAGTTAAACAGAGAGACCTGAATGAAATCTGCTCTTCTTATGAGGTTTAATCTATATTTATATATAAAATATAGTGGCGCAGGAGTGGCTGCCGGTAAACAGGCTCTGAACCAATTGTGTATTTGTGTGTGTTCTTTCACGTTATTTGTAACATAATGTTTCTGCACACAGCAGTCTACTGCTGCTCTTTAATTTTTTGTTATTTTTATTAATCGATTTGTTAATTAACTCTTATTTTTCTGAAAACGGCATTGTTGTTTAAGGCCTTGTGGTATTCCTGTTGTATTCGGCAGATGTGACAAATAAAATCTGATTTGATGACTAGATCCCTCATTATTCAACTTTACATTTGGATCCTGGATGCCGATTGGTTAATAGCCATTAGTCCCAATACTACCCAGGTAATGGCGGTTACCAGTTCCATTTGAATCATTCCTACACATCCACTGTCCCACAGCCCAGCCAGGAAATGTATCAACTAATCTCCACTGGGAAAAAAACACATTGTATAGTCCTATTCTAGCTATCTGTCTCTACAACTTAGCCATTTTGTATGTACAATAAATTATGTATAGAACTTATTTTGGACATTTAATATTAGTGAAAGAACACACACAATAACACAATTGGTTTTATGTAATCTACCTTCAATTGCTAAAATGACGCCTAGTGGCCAATTAAGTTAAGATGGGGTAAGAATGGTACATAATAGGTTAAGATGGGGCTAGAAGGGTACATGTGGGGATAAGATGGGCTAGAATGGTACATAACAGGTAAAGATATTAATACCATCCAGCGGACTCCCGGTAATACCATCCAGCGGACTCCCGGTAATCCAGCGGACTCCATCCAGCGGACTCCCGGTAATACCATCCAGCGGACTCCCGGTAATACCATCCAGCGGACTCCCGGTAATACCATCCAGCGGACTCCCGGTAATACCATCCAGCGGACTCCCGGTAATACCATCCAGAGGACTCCCGGACCATCCAGCGGACTCCCCGGTAATACCATCCAGCGGACTCCCGGTAATACCATCCAGCGGACTCCCGGTAATACCATCCAGCGGACTCCCGGTAATACCATCCAGTGGACTCCTATTAATACCATCCAGTGGACTCCTGGTAATACCATCCAGTGGACTCCTGGTAATACCATCCAGTGGACTCCTGGTAATACCATCCAGTGGACTCCTAGTAATACCATCCAGTGGACTCCTGGTACTCCAGTGGACTCCTGTAATACCATCCAGTGGACTCCTAGTAATACCATCCAGTGGACTCCTAGTAATACCATCCAGTGGACTCCTAGTAATACCATCCAGTGGACTCCTAGTAAAACCATCCAGTAATACCATCCAGTGGACTCCTAGTAATACCATCCAGTGGACTCCTAGTAAAACCATCCAGTGGACTCCTAAGCCTATAGGTATATATTCATTGAGTTGAGTTCCAGAGTCCACAGCGTTCCATTGTCTATAACGGAGTTGAGTTCCAGAGTCCACAGCGTTCCATTGTCTATAACGGAGTTGAGTTCCAGAGTCCACAGCGTTCCATTGTCTATAACGGAGTTGAGTTCCAGAGTCCACAGCGTTCCATTGTCTATAACGGAGTTGAGTTCCAGAGTCCACAGCGTTCCATTGTCTATAACGGAGTTGAGTTCCAGAGTCCACAGCGTTCCATTGTCTATAACGGAGTTGAGTTCCAGAGTCCAGTGTTCCATTGTCTATAACAGAGTTGAGTTCCAGCGTTCCATTGTCTATAACGGAGTTGAGTTCCAGCGCTCCATTGTCTATAACGGAGTTGAGTTCCAGCGTTCCATTGTCTATAACAGAGTTGAGTTCCAGAGTCCACAGTGTTCCATTGTCTATAACGGAGTTGAGTTCCAGAGTCCACAGCGTTCCATTGTCTATAACGGAGTTGAGTTCCAGAGTCCACAGCGTTCCATTGTCTATAACGGAGTTGAGTTCCAGAGTCCACAGTGTTCCATTGTCTATAACAGAGTTGAGTTCCAGAGTCCACAGTTTCCATTGTCTATAACGGAGTTGAGTTCCAGAGTCCACAGTGTTCCATTGTCTATAACGGAGTTGAGTTCCAGAGTCCACAGCGTTCCATTGTCTATAACAGAGTTGAGTTCCAGAGTCCACAGCGTTCCATTGTCTATAACAGAGTTGAGTTCCAGAGTCCACAGCGTTCCATTGTCTATAACGGAGTTGAGTTCCAGCGTCCACAACGTTCCATTGTCTATAACAGAGTTGAGTTCCAGAGTCCAGTGTTCCATTGTCTATAACGGAGTTGAGTTCCAGAGTCCAGTGTTCCATTGTCTATAACACAGTTGAGTTCCAGAGACCACAGCGTTCCTTATAAGTGGCTATTTTAGGTCGTCAGATTAGCCCAAATGCTAATTTCTCAGCCAATCACAGACACTCACAACTTTTGAATGAATAACATGGAATGGATGAAATGTTTCAAAATAACTGTTCAAAACACGAAAAACATATTTGTAAACACAAATTTTGACCACAAAAAATGTGTACAAATGTTTTAATATCTGTTTATTTTGGGGAATTTAAAACATGAAACTTGTGTTACAAAAGGTTAAGAAAAGAAACAGTGTTACTGTTTGACAGAAATTGTCATTTTCCCATAATTTCCAACATGGGGAATGTTGGTGTTTTTAGACTGAGCTAACATGTGGAAGTGTTTTAAGATGGTGATGTCATTGATCATTTAGCAATTTGCAACAACAATTATTTGTTTAAACTATGCAAGACAGTTAAGAACAAATTCTTATTTTACAATGACAGCCGACCCCAAGCAGACCCTCCCCTACTAACCTTGGAGACGCTGAGCCAATTGGGTGCCCTATGGGGCACACAATTAACCCCTTATTTCTGTTGGCACAAAACGAACTACATCGGTTTTTAAATAACCTGTGGAAATTATTATTGTATACATTCATTCATTCTGATCAAAATGATCCTTCCTTGTCTTGATTCTGTCCTCTTCATTATTTGAAGTCAGACATTAGTTGATTTTTGATTTAATGTGATGTCAAGCAAAGCTCTACAGAAAGAGATATTCAGATGTTTACAAATGTTGTGAAAAATCAAACAGGAAGCATTTGATCCATTAACGTTTTGTTGGTCGCCCCCGTCTCCTTGTAGCTTTAACGATTCCTACAGTACAGAACTATTAGAGTGTAGAACTTCAGTAAATGCCCTTTAAAACCACACATCGGTTCAACAACTGCAGAGTTTGTACCCCTGTGTTTAAGATATTACTCACTGTTGTTAATCAGATCTCCTGTCTCCTCTTCTTCTTCTTCCTCCTCCAATGTGACAGTAATCTCCCCCACTTCCTTCATTCCAAAAACGTCTTCCTCTTCTTCTTTCACTGTGACAGTCATCTCCTCTTTCTCTTCCTCCTCTTCTTTTACTGTAACATCCTCCTCTTTTCACTCTGAACGCGTCTTCATCTTCTGTCAATTTAACTTCTTTCTCTTCTTGTTTCACTGTAACAGCCTCACTCTCTGTTTCTTGTTTTACTGTGACATCCTCTTCTTCCTTCTCCTCTTTCACGACAATGTTCAGCCCCAGAGTTTCTTTCTCCGTCCAGCATTTCTCCTCTTCAGAAGGTGGGAGTCGATTAGTGAGCTCATGGTTGGGATGTTAGCTAGTTAGCATTAGTGACAAGACTAGCACTACTGCTAATTTACCCAGATAGCTAGCTAACAACAACGTAAATATTAAATTGGGTAACAAGCCAGGAGATACGACAAGTGTGTTTAAAACACAGTGGCTAATATACAACGAAAGCATTTAAAGATCTGAAATTGTATCGTCTATGTTGGCTCGAAAGCTACGGAGGTGAATAACGCTTTTGTTGTTTGAAGAAGCGTCCCGTCCATTAGATTATACGTCACACCAGCAGCATTGCCTGATACAGGCACATCGCCACCTGCTGGGTGGGAGGGTAACAGTCAAGGAAATGTTTATTTTATTTTGAGACACTTAATTAGATTTTTCATTCCTTTATTTATATAATATTATTATATTGAGACATATAAAGAAAAACATGTGTCGATTAGCGAATATCTTTAATGAGTGAGAATTTAAAACAATTTACTCCTGCACATTTAGAAAATCAAACAAACAGATAATATCCCAATAAGGCAGCGAGGTCCAAACTGCTCCTACACGGTGTAACAGTACTGAGTAGGTCCAAACTGCTCCTATACGATGTAAAGGTACTGAGTAGGTCCAAACTGCTCCTACATGGTGTAACAGTATTGAGTAGGTCCAAACTGCTCCTACACGGTGTAACAGTACTGAGTAGGTCCAAACTGCTCCTACACGGTGTAACAGTACCAACCCAACAGATGTGTCTACTACAAAGAATACGAACCAATGTGGTGTGTGGCAGAACTGAAAATGTGTGTGCGAGCAAGGAGGCCTACAAACCTGACTCAGTTACACCAGCTCTGGCAGGAGGAATGGGCCAAAATTCACCCAACTTATTGTTCTGTTCTAAACTGGGAACAAACTAAAGAAGCAAACTCAATTAAATAAAAGGTCAAAGGCTGTCAAACCCTCCTGATGTTCTGACTGACACGTGATCCACCTTCCAGCCATCCATTCACCCACTCAGAAGAGCTCACTGACACGTTGTGTTGTCCACCTTCCAGCCATCCATTCACCCACTCAGAAGAGCTCACTGACACGTTGTGTTGTCCACCTTCCAGCCATCCATTCACCCACTCAGAAGAGCTCACTGACACGTTGTGTTGTCCACCTTCCAGCCATCCATTCACCCACTCAGAAGAGCTCACTGACACGTTGTGTCGTCCACCTTCCAGCCATCCATTCACCCACTCAGAAGAGCTCACTGACACGTTGTGTTATCCACCTTCCAGCCATCCATTCACCCACTCAGAAGAGCTCACTGACACGTTGTGTTGTCCACCTTCCAGCCATCCATTCACCCACTCAGAAGAGCTCACTGACACGTTGTGTTATCCACCTTCCAGCCATCCATTCACCCACTCAGAAGAGCTCATTTCTGTAAGTACATAGATGGACAGTTGAAGTCAGAAGTTAACATACACCTTAGGCAAATTCATTTAAACTCAGTTTCTCACAATTCCTGACATTTTATCCTAGTAAATATTCTTTGTCTTGTCTTAGGTCAGTTAGGATGACCACTTCATTTTAAGAATGTGAAATGTCAAAATAATAGTAGAGAGAATTATTTATTTAAGATTTTATATCATTCATCACATTCCCAGTGGGTCAGAAGTTTACATTCACTCAATTAGTATTTGGTAGCATTGCCTTTAAACGTTTAGGGTATCCCTTCCACAAGCTTCCCACAATAAGTTGGGTGAATTTTGGCCCATTCCTCCTGACAGAGCTGGTGTAACTGAGTCAGGTTTGTAGGCCTCCTTGCTCGCACACCCATTTTCAGTTCTGCCCACAAATGTTCTGTAGGATTGAGGTCAAGGCTTTGTGATGGCCACTCCAATTTGGAAGTATACTTGGGGTCATTGTCCATTTGGAAGACCCATTTGTGACCAAGCTTTAACTTCCTGGCTGATGTCTTGAGATGTTGCTTTAATATATCCACATACTTTCCCCTCCTCATGACGCCATCTATTTTGTGAAGTGCACCAGTCCCTCCTGCAGCAAAGCCCCCCCACAACATGATGCCGTCACCCCCGTTCTTCACGGTTGGGATGGTGTTCTTCGGCTTCCAAGTGTAACGGATGTGAAACGGCTAGCTTAGTTAGCGGTGCGCGCTAAATAGCGTTTCAATCGGTGACGTCACTTGCTCTGAGACCTTGAAGTAGTGGTTCCCCTTGCTCTGCAAGGGCCGCGGCTTTTGTGGAGCGATGGGTAACGATGCTTCGTGGGTGACTGTTGTTGATGTGTGCAGAGGGTCCCTGGTTTGCGCCTGGGTATGGGCGAGGGGACGGTTTAAAATTATACTGTTACACAACACAAGCCCCCCCCCCCTTCCCCCCAAACATAACGATGGGCATTATGGCCAAACAGTTCTATTTTCGTTTCATCAGACCAGAGGACATTTCTCCAAAAAGTAAGATCTTTGTCCCCATGTTGATTTGCACTTTTCGACCAAAGTACGTTAATCTCTAGAAGACAGAAAGAACGAGTTTCCTTCCTGAGCGGTATGACATCTGCGTGGTCCCATACAGATGAACGTGGTACCTTCACGCATTTAGAAATTGCTCCCTAGGATGAACCAGACATGTGGAGGTCTACAATGTTTTTCTGAGGTCTTGGCTGATTTCGTTTGATTTTCCCATGATATCAAGCAAAGAAGCATTGAGTTTGAAGATAGGCCTTGAAGTACATCCACAGGTGCACCTCCAATTGACTCAAATGATGTCAATCAGCCTATCAGAAGCTTCTAAAGCCATGACATCATTTTCTGGAATGTATCAAGCTGTTTAAAGGCACAGTCAACTTAGTGTATAAACTTCTGACCAACTGGAATTGTGATACAGTGAATTACAAATGAAATAATCTGTCTGTAACTTGTGTCATGCACAAAGTATATGTCCTAACCGACTTGACAAAACTATAGTTTGTTAACAAGAAATTTGTGGAGTGGTTGAAAAGCGAGTTTTAATGACCTCAACCTAAGTGTCTAAACTTCCGACTTCAACTGTATATGTATGTTTATATATTCTCCTTTTTGTACTTTAACGATTTGCACAACACAACAACACTGAATATAGACATAATATGACATTTGTAATGTCTTTATTCTTTTGGAACTTCTGTGATTGTAATATTTACTGTTGACTTTTTATTGTTTTATAGTGAATATCCACTAGTGGCCAACAAAATGAATACATATTCATTAATACTTTCATTCAGATAAAAATGTTGCCTTGATCAAATGTGTTTAACAATCAGCACCTGTGTTCTCTAACATGGTGGAATAACACTGACGTGAACATTCATGAGGTCGTGAATGTTTTCCATGTTTACAACATCATCACACCTTTAGCTTGGAGACTAGAACACAAGTTATTGCCAAAACAACTACGTCAATGAAACCAGTTTCATAAAGCTTGGAGACTAGAACACAAGTTAACTAAATCCAAAACAACGAAAATCACTACAGTTTCATACATCTTTAGCTTGGAGACTAGAACACAAGTTAACTAAATGAAACCAAAACAACGACGTTTCTCGAGGTTTCAAGGTCAGAATCAAGAAATACACACAATATTCATCCAATTTACATTTTAAAATATCTAAATCGCATCATTAACATCTAAGGGTTCTAACATGTATTCAATCTATCAAAGTGTAGAATCAAAACAAAAACAAAAAAACATTTTAAAATTATAATCTGATTTTAGACATAATCCCCATGTCTCAGAGGAAAAACTATTGTTGATTAAGACTTAATATAAACAATATGATTTAATGCATAAAACAAGTCAAACATAAGTCAGAACACAGCCTGGGAATGGGAACATGGGTAAGGCTTCACTCAAGAGTGCATTGTCTTCTTATGTTTGTTCAGGCTCCCTAAATGGGAAAATCCTTTCCACACAGGGAGCAATGATAAGTGCTCTCTCGGTGTGTGTCCTCTCATGTGATTTTAGTTCCTGTGATCGTGAAAATCTCTTTCCACAATGGGGGCAGGGTGAGGCTTTTCTCCTGTGTGTGTCCTCTCATGTGATTTTAGGTCCTGTGATCGTGAAAATGTCTTTCCGCAATGGGCACAGTGGTAAGGCTTTTTCTCCTGTGTGTATTCTATTATGTTTGTTCAGGCTCCCTAACAGTGAAAAAACTCTTTTTACACTGGGAGCAGTGGTAAGGTTTCTCCCCTGTGTGTGTCCTCTCGTGTGATTTCAGTTCCTGTGGTCGTGAAAATCTCTTTTCACATAGGGCACAGGGGTAAAAGTGTTTCTCCTGTGTGTATTTTCTTATGAGTGTTCAGGCTCGCTAACTGCGTAAAACTTTTTCACACTGGGAGCAGTGGTATGGTTTCTCCCCTGTGTGTGTCCTCTCGTGTGATTTTAGTTGCTGTGCTCGTGTAAATCTCTTTCCACAATGGGAACATTGGAAAGGCTTTTCTCCTGTGTGTTTCCTTTCATGCTCTTTTAGGTTACCTAACAACCTAAAACTCTGTCCACAATGGGAACAGTGGTAAGGTTTTCTCCTGTGTGCATTCTATTATGTTTGTTCAGGCTCCATAAATGAGTAAAACACTTTCCACACTGGGAACAAAGATACGTTTTCTCCCTTGTATGTGTCCTCTGATGCATTTTTTAGGTTCTGTGATCTGGAAAATCTCTTTCCACACTGGGAACATTGGAAAGGCTTTTCTTCGTGTGTTTCCTTTCATGCTCTTTTGGTAAGCTAACTGGGCAAAACTTTTTTCCACACACTGAGCAATGGTAAGGTTTCTCCCCTGTGTGTGTCCTCTCATGCTCCTTCAGCTTATCCAACAACCTAAAATTCTTTCCACAATGGGAACAGTGGTAAGGCTTTTCTCCTGTGTGTATTCTACTATGTTTTTTTAGGTTCTGTGATCGTGAAAATCTCTTTCCACACTGGGAGCAGTGGAAAGCTTTTCCTCCTGTGTGTTTTCTCTCATGGTTTTTTAGGTTCAATGACAACTTAAAACTCTTGTTACACTTGGAGCAGTCGAGTCGTCTCACTGGTTTGGGAGTCTCTGGGTCTGGTTCCTCTGAAGGACTCTTACTGCTGTCAGAGTGAGAGACTGGTCTCTCTCCTGCCAAAGACAGAGTATTTGGTTAAACAGAGACCTGGATGAAACCTCCACATGATAAAACTTTCTTCCTATGAGGTTTAATCGAGACTAGATCCTTCATTACAAAACAGTACACTTGGAACATGAATGCCGATTGGTTAATAGCCATTAGTTATTCACAATACTACCCGGTAATGACTGTTAACCCATTATTTACCATTCGAGTAACAACCCAACAATTAACCACTAGCTGTCACTATAGCAAGTAAATGTTGGAAATAAACATTCTTGCCCCATTTTAACCCCTTATGTACCGTTCTAGTAACAAACCAACAATTACCCACTATATTTTCAATATAGCAGGTAAAGGAAAGGGAGATTACATTTGAATCAATACATATTTTCCATACATTTCTATTGAATAATAAATCACCAGAATTTCTATACATATTGTCTGTACAATGCAGAGGTCAGAGGTCAGATAACAAGGTTTAGAACAAGTCCCTTCTGTTGCAAACCAAACGCTGGACTAGAAACATGGGGTAATAATGTTGAGTTTCTTTTTTTCCAGTGGAGATTAGTTTATAAATTGCCTGGCTGGGCTGTGGGACAGTGGAGATTAGTTTATGAATTGCCTGGCTGGGCTGTGGGACAGTGGAGATTAGTTTATGAATTGCCTGGCTGGACAGTGGAGATTAGTTTATAAATTGCCTGGCTGGGCTGTGGAGATTAGTTTATGAATTGCCTGGCTGGGCTGTGGGACAGTGGAGATTAGTTTATGAATTGCCTGGCTGGGCTGTGGGACAGTGGAGATTAGTTTATGAACAAGCTACAGTGGAGATTAGTTTAGAATTGCCTGGCTGGGCTGTGGGACAGTGGAGATTAGTTTATGAATTGCCTGGCTGGGCTGTGGGACAGTGGAGTTTAGTTTATGAATTGCCTGGCTGGGCTGTGGGACAGTGGAGATAAGTTTATGAATTGCCTGGCTGGACAGTGGAGATTAGTTTATAAATTGCCTGGCTGGGCTGTGGAGATTAGTTTATGAATTACCTGGCTGGGCTGTGGGACAGTGGAGATTAGTTGATGAATTACCTGGCTGGGCTGTGGGACAGTGGAGATTAGTTTATAAATTGCCTGGCTGGGCTGTGGGACAGTGGAGATTAGTTTATGAATTGCCTGGCTGGGCTGTGGGACAGTGGAGATGAGTTGATGAGCATAGCTCAGCACAGTAGAGGAGAGTATAGCTCAGCACAGTAGAGGAGAGTATAGCTCAGCACAGTAGAGGAGAGTATAGCTCAGCACAGTAGAGCAGAGTATAGCGCAGTACAGTACAATAGATTATAGCTCAGTGCAATAGAGTATAGCTCAGTACAGTACAGTGTAGCTCAGTAGAGTAGAGTATAGCTCAGTAAAGTAGAGTATAGCTCAGTAAAGTTGAGTATAGCACAGTACAGTAGAGTATAGCACAGTAGAGTATAGCACAGTAAATGGATGGACAGACCAATGAGCTGCCAGTCACTATGGACGGACCAAAGAGTCAAATAAAGCTCTGAACGAACTTTATTTGACTCTTTGCAAACTGGAATCCATACATCCTGAGGCTGCATTCATTGTAGCTGGAGATTTTAACAAGGCTAATCTGAAAACAAGACTCCCTAAATTGTATCAGCATATCGATTGCGCTACCAGGGCTGGCAAAACCTTGAATCATTGTTATTCTAACTTCCGCGACGATATAAGGCCCTGCCCCGCCCTCCTTTCGGAAAAGCTGACCACGACTCCATTTTGCTGATCCCCTACAGACAGAAACTAAAACAAGAAGCTCCCACGCTGAGGTCTGTCCAACGCTGGTCCGACCAAGCTGATTCCACACTCCAAGACTGCTTCCATCACGTGGACTGGGACATGTTTCGTATTGCGTCAGACAACAACATTGATGAATACGCTGATTTGGTGTGCAAGTTCATTAGAACGTACGTTGAAGATGTCGTTCCCATAGCAACGATTAAAACATTCCCAACCAGAAACTTTGGATTGATGGCAGCATTCGCAGAAACTGAAAGCGTGAACCACTGCTTTTAATCAGGGCAAGGTGACTGGTAACATGACTGAATACAAACAGTGTAGCTAGTTAGTTAGATTACTTGTTGGTTATTACTGCATTGTCGGAATTAGAAGCACAAGTATTTCGCTACACTCGCACGACATCTGCTAACTATGTGCATGTGACAAATAAATTTGATTTGAGTTCAGTCACTAGGACACAGACCAGTGAGCTGCCAGTCACTATGGGACAGACCAGTGAGCTGCCAGTCACCATGACAGACCAGACAGACCAGTCATTGAGCTGCCAGTCACTATGGACAGACCAGTGAGCTACCATGGACAGACCAGTCACTACGGACAGACCAGTGAGCAGCCAGTCACTATGGACAGACCAGTGAGCTACCAATCACATGGACAGACCAGTGAGCAGCCAGTCACCAGTCACTATGGTCAGACCAGTGAGCTGCCAGTCACTATGGACAGACCAGTGAGCTGCCAATCACTATGGACAGACCAACTGAGCAGACCAGTCACTATGGACAGACCAATGAGCTGCCAGTCACTATGGACAGACCAATGAGCTGACAGTCACTATGGACAGACCAGTGAGCTGCCAGTCACTATGGACATACCAGTCAGTCACTATGGACAAACCAGTGAGCTGCCAGTCACTATGGACAGGCCAGTCACT
>NW_027010824.1:0-28244 GCF_036934945.1 Oncorhynchus masou masou | reverse complement strand
GTCATCCTTATGACATGTTGACTGCATGTCTTGTGGGCCCTGGGGTCGTCCTTATGACATGTTGACTGCATGTCTTGTGGGCCCTGGGGTCATCCTTATGACATGTTGACTGCATGTCTTGTGGGCCCTGGGGTCATCCTTATGACATGTTGACTGCATGTCTTGTGGGCCCTGGGGTCATCCTTATGACATGTTGACTGCATGTCTTGTGGGCCCTGGGGTCATCCTTATGACATGTTGACTGCATGTCTTGTGGGCCCTGGGGTCATCCTTGTGACATGTTGACTGCATGTCTTGTGGGCCCTGGGGTCATCCTTATGACATGTTGACTGCATGTCTTGTGGGCCCTGGGGTCATCCTTATGACATGTTGACTGCATGTCTTGTGGGCCCTGGGGTCATCCTTATGACATGTTGACTGCATGTCTTGTGGGCCCTGGGGTCATCCTTATGACATGTTGACTGCATGTCTTGTGGCCCTGGGGTCATCCTTATGACATGTTGACTGCATGTCTTGTGGGCCCTGGGGTCATCCTTATGACATGTTGACTGCATGTCTTGTGGCCCTGGGGTCATCCTTATGACATGTTGTGCTGCCATCCTGCCCTGGTTGTCATATGGTGACAAGGACCATGTTATTTTGCTGTTCTTTGACAAAAATGTCTCTTTCAGCTTGGGGGTTCTCTTCTTCATCTGAAGATGATACATTGTGGCTCTGGGTTGTATTCTTCCCCATCTTCTTCTTCAGATTCCTGCTCCTCTTCTAAATCATTGTTCTCTAGTTCCTCCTGGACATCTGATAAAATCTGATCTACGACCTGTTGGGCACTGAAACGTGCACTCGTGGCTTCAGCAAAGAGAGAGCTGGGGGGACTGTCATCTGCAGCACCTTTATAGTCTCTGACTGCATTCCCCATTAGTTAACAATGCTTTTAAGAAATGTTTATTTGGACTGAAATTGTTTAAATTTTGTCTGTGAACTTGCATCATGTGTGGGGTCGTGGAGGGGAAATTCTGCAGATGCTGCAGTCCAAATCGGAGATTTTTGGTTCCAACCGCCGTGTCTCTGTGTGAGACGCAGAGTAGGTGAACGGATGATCTCCGCATGTGTGGTTCCCACCGTGAAGCACGGAGGAGGTCTTGTTATGGTGTTTTGCTGGTGACACTGTCGGTGATGTATTTAGAAATCAAGGCACACTTAACCAGCATGGCTACCACAGCATTCTGTAGCGTTACGCCTTCCCATCTGGCTTCCGTTTAATGGGACTATCATTTGTTTTTCCAACAGAACAACGACCCAACACACCTCCAGGCTGTGTAAGGGCTATTTGATCAAGAAGGAGAGTGATGGAGTGCTGCATCAGTTGACCTGGCCTCCACAATCACACGACCTCAACTAAATTGAGATGGTTTGGGATGAGTTAGACCGCGGAGTAAAAGGAAAGCAGTGCTCAGCTTATGTGGGAACTCCTTCAAGACTGTTGGAAAATCATTCCAGGTTAAACTGGTTGAGAGAATACCAAGAGTGTGCAAAGCTGTCATCAAGGCAAAGGATGGCTATTTGAAGAATAAAATATTTTTATTAGTTTAATATTTTTTTGGTTACTCCATGATTCCATATGTGTTATTTCATAGTTTTGATGGCTTCGCTCTTATGTAGAAATGTAGAAAATAGTAAAAATAAAGAAAAACCCTTGAATGAGTAGGTGTGTCTAAACTGGTAGTGAGTGAGTGAGTGAGTATGTATATATATACTTATTTTAAACCATGGCATTATGGATACCTCTAGCTGGACGGCACAGTTGTGGCAGCACACCATGTGTCCACAGGGGCAGAAGGCAGCGTCCATCTCCTCTTCACAGCACAGCATACACAGCAGAGCATCCTGGAGCTGCTGCAGCTTCTCCTCCAGCACCCGGCTCCTCTGGCACCCCTCACAGCCTCCTTCCCCCACCCCAGGGGACCGCGACGGGCTCTGCCTGCCGGACACACAGTCCCCTGCCATGCCGGCGTTGTAGAGCGCCCTGCGGCAGTGGTCGTAGACCTCCTTGGAGGTGCGCCGGATGTCGAAGACATACTTCTTGCCCAGGTCGATGTTATCGTTGAGGAAGAGAGACGCCAGGTGACCCTTGAAGTCACGGCTGTACTGCATCATCACGTCGTTCGTCACCGTGTCACACCTGAAGGACAAGTAAGATTACAGTTATTGACAAAAAACACTCAAATCAATATTATTATTTTTTATTTTTTTATTTATTTCACCTTTATTTAACCAGGTAGGCTAGTTGAGAACAAGTTCTCATTTGCAACTGCGACCTGGCCAAGATAAAGCTTAGCAGTGTGAACAGACAACACAGAGTTACACATGGAGTAAACAATTAACAAGTCAATAACACAGTACAAAAAAGGCGAGTCTATATACATTGTGTGCAAAAGGCATGAGGAGGTAGGCGAATAATTACAATTTTGCAGATTAGCACTGGAGTGATAAATGATCAGATGGTCATGTACAGGTAGAGATACTGGTGTGCAAAAGAGCAGAAAAGTAAATAAATAAAAACTGTGTGGGGATGAGGTAAGTGAAAATGGGTGGGTTATTTACCAATAGACTATGTACAGCTGCAGAGATCGGTTAGCTGCTCAGATAGCACATGTTTAAAGTTGGTGAGGGAGATAAAAGTCTCCAACTTCAGGGATTTTTGCAATTCGTTCCAGTCACAGGCAGCAGAATACTGGAACGAAAGGCGGCCAAATGAGGTGTTGGCTTTAGGGATGATCAGTGAGATACACCTGCTGGAGCGCGTGCTACGGATGGGTGTTGCCATCGTGACCAGTGAACTGAGATAAGGCGGAGCTTTACCTAGCATGGATTTGTAGATGACCTGGAGCCAGTGGGTCTGGCGACGAATATGTAGCGAGGGCCAGCCGACTAGAGCATACAAGTCGCAGTGGTGGGTGGTATAAGGTGCTTTAGTGACAAAACGGATGGCACTGTGATAAACTGCATCCAGTTTGCTGAGTAGAGTGTTGGAGGCAATTTTGTAGATGACATAGCCGAAGTCGAGGATCGGTAGGACAGTCAGTTTTACTAGGGTAAGTTTGGCGGCGTGAGTGAAGGAGACTTTGTTGCGGAATAGAAAGCCGACTCTTGATTTGATTTTCGATTGGAGATGTTTGATATGAGTCTGGAAGGAGAGTTTACAGTCTAGCCAGACACCTAGGTACTTATAGGTGTCCACATATTCAAGGTCGGAACCATCCAGGGTGGTGATGCTCGTCGGGCATGCGGGTGCAGGCAACGATCGGTTGAAAAGCATGCATTTGGTTTTACTAGCGTTTAAGAGCAGTTGGAGGCCACGGAAGGAGTGTTGTATGGCATTGAAGCTCGTTTGGAGGTTAGATAGCACAGTGTCCAAGGTCGGGCCGGAAGTATATAGAATGGTGTCGTCTGCGTAGAGGTGGATCAGGGAATCGCCCGCAGCAAGAGCAACATCATTGATATATACAGAGAAAAGAGTCGGCCCGAGAATTGAACCCTGTGGCACCCCCATAGAGACTGCCAGAGGACCGGACAGCATGCCCTCCGATTTGACACACTGAACTCTGTCTGCAAAGTAATTGGTGAACCAGGCAAGGCAGTCATCCGAAAAACCGAGGCTACTGAGTCTGCCGATAAGAATATGGTGATTGACAGAGTCGAAAGCCTTGGCAAGGTCGATGAAGACGGCTGCACAGTACTGTCTTTTATCGATGGCGGTTATGATATCGTTTAGTACCTTGAGTGTGGCTGAGGTGCACCCGTGACCGGCTCGGAAACCAGATTGCACAGCGGAGAAGGTACGGTGGGATTCGAGATGGTCAGTGACCTGTTTGTTGACTTGGCTTTCGAAGACCTTAGATAGGCAGGGCAGGATGGATATAGGTCTGTAACAGTTTGGGTCCAGGGTGTCTCCCCCTTTGAAGAGGGGGATGACTACGGCAGCCTTCCAATCCTTGGGGATCTCAGACGATATGAGAGAGAGGTTGAACAGGCTGGTAATAGGGGTTGCGACAATGGCGGCGGATAGTTTCAGAAATAGAGGGTCCAGATTGTCAAGCCCAGCTGATTTGTACGGGTCCAGGTTTTGCAGCTCTTTCAGAACATCTGCTATCTGGATTTGGGTAAAGGAGAACCTGGAAGGGCTTGGGCGAGAAGCTGCGGTGGGGGCGGAGCTGTTGGCCGATGTTGGAGTAGCCAGGCGGAAGGCATGGCCAGCCGTTGAGAAATGCTTGTTGAAGTTTTCGATAATCATGGATTTATCGGTGGTGACCGTGTTATCTAGCCTCAATGCAGTGGGCAGCTGGGAGGAGGTGCTCTTGTTCTCCATGGACTTCACAGTGTCCCAGAACTTTTGGAGTTGGAGCTACAGGATGCAAACTTCTGCCTGAAGAAGCTGGCCTTAGCTTTCCTGACTGACTGCGTGTATTGGTTCTTGACTTCCCTGAACAGTTGCATATCGCGGGGACTATTCGATGCTATTGCAGTCCGCCACAGGATGTTTTTGTGCTGGTCGAGGGCAGTCAGGTCTGGAGTGAACCAAGGGCTGTATCTGTTCTTGGTTCTGCATTTTTTGAACGGAGCATGCTTATCTAAAATGGTGAGGAAGTTACTTTTAAAGAATGACCAGGCATCCTCAACTGACGGGATGAGGTCAATGTCCTTCCAGGATACCCGGGCCAGGTCGATTAGGAAGGCCTGCTCACAGAAGTGTTTTAGGGAGCGTTTGACAGTGATGAGGGGTGGTCGTTTGACTGCGGCTCCGTAGCGGATACAGGCAATGAGGCAGTGATCGCTGAGATCCTGGTTGAAGACAGCGGAGGTGTATCTGGAGGGCCAGTTGGTCAGGATGACGTCTATGAGGGTGCCCTTGTTTACAGAGTTAGGGTTGTACCTGGTGGGTTCCTTGATGATTTGTGTGAGATTGAGGGCATCTAGCTTAGATTGTAGGACTGCCGGGGTGTTAAGCATATCCCAGTTTAGGTCACCTAAAAGAACAAACTGAAGCTAGATGGGGGGCGATCAATTCACAAATGGTGTCCAGGGCACAGCTTGGAGCTGAGGGGGGTCGGTAGCAGGCGGCAACAGTGAGAGACTTATTTCTGGAGAGAGTAATTTTCAAAATTAGTAGTTCGAACTGTTTGGGCATGGACCTGGAAAGTATGACATTACTTTGCAGGCTCTCTCTGCAGTAGACTGCAACTCCTCCCCCTTTGGCAGTTCTATCTTGACGGAAGATGTTATAGTTGGGTATGGAAATCTCAGAATTTTTGGTGGCCTTCCTGAGCCAGGACTCAGACACGGCAAGGACATCAGGGTTAGCAGAGTGTGCTAAAGCGGTGAGTAAAACAAACTTAGGGAGGAGGCTTCTGATGTTGACATGCATGAAACCAAGGCTTTTTCGATCACAGAAGTCAACAAATGAGGGTGCCTGGGGACATGCAGGGCCTGGGTTTACCTCCACATCACCCGCGGAACAGAGAAGGAGTAGTATGAGGGTGCGGCTAAAGGCTATCAAAACTGGTCGCCTAGAGCATTGGGGACAGAGAATAAGAGGAGCAGGTTTCTGGGCATGGTAGAATATATTCAGGGCATAATGCGCAGACAGGGGTATGGTGGGGTGCGGGTACAGCGGAGGTAAGCCCAGGCACTGGGTGATGATGAGAGAGGTTGTATCTCTGGACATGCTAGTTGTAATGGGTGAGGTCACCGCATATGTGGGAGGTGGGACAAAGGAGGTATCAGGGGTATGAAGAGTGGAACTAGGCGCTCCATTGTGAACTAAAACAATGATAACTAACCTGAACAACAGTATACAAGGCATATTGACATTTGAGAGAGACATACAGCGAGGCATACAGTAATCACAGGTGTTGAATTGGGAAAGCTAGCTAAAACAGTAGGTGAGACAACAAGAGCTAATCAGCTAGCACAACAACAGCAGGTAAAATGGCGTTGACTAGGCAACGGGGCCGACAGATAAACATAAACAAGCAGAATGAGGTACCGTGATTAATGGACAGTCCAGCGTGCATCAGCTATGTAGCCAAGTGATCAGTGTCCAGGGAAGCTGGATTAGTGAGTGTTATCCAGGTAAAAAAAACTAACAATGACTAAATAGCTTATAGCTAGTTAGCTTCTGGAGGTCCTTGAGTGTGTTCTAAAAATTAAAAATAATAGCGATTCCGTATCACATTGGGTGAGGCAGGTTACCGGAAGGTATAAACAAATTAAAAATTGGAAAGAGATAAGAGAGTAAATATGGGTCCAGTGAGTGTTTGGGACGAGGCGATTCAGACAGCACAGCAGGCCTGTGCTAACAAGCTAACAGTTAGTAGGCCGGGGCTAAACAAGGTAGCAGTTAGCAGGCCGAAATAGCAAGCAGGGAGATAGCAAGGGCTAGAGAGTTAGCCTTTGGGGGACGTCGTGATGGGGTGAGTCTGTTTATTCCTCTTCATGCGGTGACATCGATAGACCGGTCGTGGGTCCGGGTAATTGTAGCCCAGGAGTATGCTACGGTGGTAGGTATTGTAGCCCAGGAGTATGCTACGGAGGTAGCACAGGTGCTCTGGCGGGGCTAGCTTCAGGCTAGGTGGGTGGAAGCGCTAGCCAGCAGTAATCGTCCGGGGACATTATAAAATGTTATTACACTCTGAAACTGGAGTGACTCCACATGTACACTAAAACTAAACTTAGCAGCAACTCATGGAAATTATCAGAAAATGTACAGCATATACTGTGCTAGCATATACTGTGCTGCATATTAAACATGTCTTACTCTACATTGGCTCACAGCAGAGATGTTTTTACAAGAGGAAAATGTCACCCTGTGTGAGCATGTTGTTGGTGTGTAAGCCATGCTACATGGTTGCTGACCTGTAGAAGGCATGTTGTTGGTATGTGAGCCATGCTACATGCTACATGGTTGCTGACCTGTAGAAGGCATGTTGCTGGTATGTGAGCCATGCTGCATGGTTGCTGACCTGTAGAAGGCATGTTGTTGGTATGTGAGCCATGCTACATGGTTGCTGACCTGTAGAAGGCATGTTGTTGGTATGTGAGCCATGCTACATGGTTGCTGACCTGTAGAAGGCATGTTGTTGGTATGTGAGCCATGCTACATGCTACATGGTTGCTGACCTGTAGAAGGTGTGTTGCTGGTATGTAAACCATGCTACATGGTTGCTGACCTGTAGAAGGCATGTTGTTGGTATGTGAGCCATGCTACATGGTTACTGACCTGTAGAAGGCATGTTGTTGGTATGTGAGCCATGCTACATGGTTGCTGACCTGTAGAAGGCATGTTGTTGGTATGTGAGCCATGCTACATGGTTGCTGACCTGTAGAAGGCATGTCGTTGGTATGTGAGCCATGCTACATGGTTGCTGACCTGTAGAAGGCATGTTGTTGGTATGTGAGCCATGCTACATGGTTGCTGACCTGTAGAAGGCATGTTGTTGGTGTGTGAGCCATGCTACATGGTTGCTGACCTGTAGAAGGCATGTTGCTGGTATGTGAGCCATGCTGCATGGTTGCTGACCTGTAGAAGGCATGTTGTTGGTATGTGAGCCATGCTACATGGTTGCTGACCTGTAGAAGGCATGTTGTTGGTATGTGAGCCATGCTACATGGTTGCTGACCTGTAGAAGGCATGTTGTTGGTATGTGAGCCATGCTACATGGTTGCTGACCTGTAGAAGGCATGTCGTTGGTATGTGAGCCATGCTGCATGGTTGCTGACCTGTAGAAGGCATGTTGTTGGTATGTGAGCCATGCTACATGGTTGCTGACCTGTAGAAGGCATGTTGTTGGTATGTGAGCCATGCTACATGGTTGCTGACCTGTAGAAGGCATGTTGTTGGTATGTGAGCCATGCTACATGCTACATGGTTGCTGACCTGTAGAAGGTGTGTTGTTGGTATGTAAACCATGCTACATGGTTGCTGACCTGTAGAAGGCATGTTGTTGGTATGTGAGCCATGCTACATGGTTACTGACCTGTAGAAGGCATGTTGTTGGTATGTGAGCCATGCTACATGGTTGCTGACCTGTAGAAGGCATGTTGTTGGTATGTGAGCCATGCTACATGGTTGCTGACCTGTAGAAGGCATGTCGTTGGTATGTGAGCCATGCTACATGGTTGCTGACCTGTAGAAGGCATGTTGTTGGTATGTGAGCCATGCTACATGGTTGCTGACCTGTAGAAGGCATGTTGTTGGTGTGTAAGCCATGCTACATGGTTGCTGACCTGTAGAAGGCATGTTGTTGGTATGTGAGCCATGCTACATGGTTGCTGACCTGTAGAAGGCATGTCGTTGGTATGTGAGCCATGCTACATGGTTGCTGACCTGTAGAAGGCATGTTGTTGGTATGTGAGCCATGCTACATGGTTGCTGACCTGTAGAAGGCATGTTGTTGGTATGTGAGCCATGCTACATGGTTGCTGACCTGTAGAAGGCATGTTGTTGGTATGTGAGCCATGCTACATGCTACATGGTTGCTGACCTGTAGAAGGTGTGTTGTTGGTATGTAAACCATGCTACATGGTTGCTGACCTGTAGAAGGCATGTTGTTGGTATGTGAGCCATGCTACATGGTTACTGACCTGTAGAAGGCATGTTGTTGGTATGTGAGCCATGCTACATGGTTGCTGACCTGTAGAAGGCATGTTGTTGGTATGTGAGCCATGCTACATGGTTGCTGACCTGTAGAAGGCATGTCGTTGGTATGTGAGCCATGCTACATGGTTGCTGACCTGTAGAAGGCATGTTGTTGGTATGTGAGCCATGCTACATGGTTGCTGACCTGTAGAAGGCATGTTGTTGGTGTGTAAGCCATGCTACATGGTTGCTGACCTGTAGAAGGCATGTTGTTGGTATGTGAGCCATGCTACATGGTTGCTGACCTGTAGAAGGCATGTTGTTGGTATGTGAGCCATGCTACATGGTTACTGACCTGTAGAAGGCATGTTGTTGGTATGTGAGCCATGCTACATGGTTGCTGACCTGTAGAAGGCATGTTGTTGGTATGTGAGCCATGCTACATGCTACATGGTTGCTGACCTGTAGAAGGCATGTTGTTGGTATGTGAGCCATGCTACATGGTTGCTGACCTGTAGAAGGCGTGGGTCTCTGTGATGGCCCGGTACAGGCCGCTGGCAGCTCTGGTGCTTGTCATCTTAAACAGCAGGGCCACATCCTCACCACTGTCCTTAGTGATGGTCATGCACACATTCTTCCCTGACTGGGTGGCCATCTGGATGATGGGATAAATGATCCTAGAACAGAGGACAGAGAGTCATTGTAGGCTCTATATAACTTCATATTAAATGTCCAACAGGAGAACATTGCCTTGTGTGTCTACACCTGTAGATAGAACTCCATAATCACATAGTAACGGTGTCTAGACCTATAGACAGAACTACATAATCACATATTAACGGTGTCTAGACCTGTAGACAGAACTACATAATCACATATTAATGGTGTCTAGACCTGTAGACAGAACTACATAATCACATATTAACGGTGTCTAGACCTGTAGATAGAACTACATAATCACATAGTAACGGTGTCTAGACCTGTAGACAGAACTACATAATCACATAGTAACGGTGTCTAGACCTGTAGACAGAACTACATAATCACATTGTAACGGTGTCTAGACCTATAGACAGAACTACATAATCACATAGTAACGGTGTCTAGACCTGTAGACAGAACTACATAATCACATAGTAACGGTGTCTAGACCTGTAGACAGAACTACATAATCACATAGTAACGGTGTCTAGACCTGTAGACAGAACTACATAATCACATAGTAACGGTGTCTACGCTAACAGGAGCATGCTGCCTTGAGTTTGTATAACCGGCCAGTGTTCTATTTTCCACTCTGCTTCATCTGTATACAAACATGGCACAGTAGAAAAAGACAGGCAGCCGACCTCACCTTTAGTTTTTTAGTTTTTTGTTCAGTGCATCAACGAATAACATGTTTTGCAAACAGCACTGTCAGGTTAGTTTAATACCTGTTTTTGGGGTGAAGTCAGGTTAGTGTAGTGAATATACCTGTTGGTGGGGGTGAAGTCAGGTCAGTGTAGTGAATATACCTGTTGGTGGGGGTGAAGTCAGGTTAGTGTAGTGAATATACCTGTTGTTGGGGTGAAGTCAGGTCAGTGTAGTGAATATACCTGTTGGTGGGGGTGAAGTCAGGTCAGTGTAGTGAATATACCTGTTGTTGGGGTGAAGTCAGGTCAGTGTAGTGAATATACCTGTTGGTGGGGGTGAAGTCAGGTCAGTGTAGTGAATATACCGGTTGGTGGGGGTGAAGTCAGGTCAGTGTAGTGAATATACCTGTTGTTGGGGGTGAAGTCAGGTCAGTGTAGTGAATATACCTGTTGTTGGGGTGAAGTCAGGTCAGTGTAGTGAATATACCTGTTGGTGGGGGTGAAGTCAGGTCAGTGTAGTGAATATACCTGTTGGTGGGGGTGAAGTCAGGTCAGTGTAGTGAATATACCTGTTGGTGGGGGTGAAGTCAGGTCAGTGTAGTGAATATACCTGTTGGTGGGGGTGAAGTCAGGTCAGTGTAGTGAATATACCTGTTGGTGGGGGTGAAGTCAGGTCAGTGTAGTGAATATACCTGTTGTTGGGGTGAAGTCAGGTCAGTGTAGTGAATATACCTGTTGGTGGGGGTGAAGTCAGGTCAGTGTAGTGAATATACCTGTTGGTGGGGGTGAAGTCAGGTCAGTGTAGTGAATATACCTGTTGGTGGGGGTGAAGTCAGGTCAGTGTAGTGAATATACCTGTTGGTGGGGGTGAAGTCCTCCTGACAGATAGATACCCCTTCAGGGCCGACCCCTATAGCCAGCCTCTGTCCCTCCGAGTCCCTGGCCCAGTGCCACTCCACTCCGTAGTTCTCCAGGGAGGACACCAGCTGGAGGGCCTGGTACTCTGCTGACGCCTGGCTCAGACCCTCTAGGTCACGGTGCTTCTCCTGGATGCTGCAGACGGACACGGCAGGATTGGACAGAATATTTACGTTTTCTGCTGTTGTAATACTGCTCAATCACCAGGGGGGCCCACCCATAGAATGAAACATGTTTTCTACGTTCTATTTCAAATGCTGCCACCAAATAATCCCTGCTGGGTTTCTTTTTTTCTGTCCCTCCATTGTTTAAATATATATATATATATAAAATATCTACAAAGTACTGAAACTAAACTAAACACATGAGGAATGAGAACTGTACTTTAGTGCCCGGTAGTGATTGTATATAGCTGCAGGGCTAGCTGAGTCAGCAGCCTAGTGTTTTAGGGACAGATGTTGTGAATCCCATTTATATGCTGATTTGGGAGTATTTAGGCTCCTCCCACATCAAGGCAATAACAGAAGACCAAACCATGGTTTAGTCAGCTATTCATATGTCCTTCACAAATCAAAAAGGTTATATTTTTATCATCTTGTATCTATAGCAGTTCTACAAGTCAGCACAGAGAAGTACTTAGTAAGACATGGAATGCAGGTGGAGTCAAGTTACTCATTGCTGTGCTGACCTGTTGATGGTTGCCAGGTCAGGCTCCTGTCTGAAGATCTGGCTGGAGCAGTACTTGGCTGTGTTCTGGTTGTAGTCTCCGTACTCAGCCTGGGCTAGGAGGGCACACAGCTCCTTGGCCTGCTCAGCCTCCATCTGCAGGCTGCCACTGTCCAGCTCCTCCTTTATGTGCAGGAAGAACATATGTCTGGAGGAAAGAGGGATGTGTAAAGGGTTATATGATGGACATGAGGAAGAATGAGAATACAACTTCACAAAACTGCAGTGATAATGGGAAAACTAATTCAATATTTTTGCCTCGTCAAAAGAGGACATTGCACTGAAAAGAGGAACAAAGATAATCCTCTTTGTAGGCCCTAAATCTATGTTGAAGATACCCAGGTTAGAACAACGCAATAACTAGTATCACTGGTCCCTTTGTCTAGAGTTCTTCCTCATTTATGCAAAGAATTATGGGATATTAGAATCCTCTTGTTGTTATCTTCAACATAGTCCTAAAAGAGGAAGAACAAGAATACAGTTTAACTGCTGATGGTAAACTAGCCCTCTGTGCCTCCTCAAAACAGGAAGTTGAACTGAATAGAGGAATGAAGATAGCCTTCTTTATAAAATGACAGTTCTCTCATGCCTGTTATGAGCGCTTGACCTTTCTGTCCACAGGGTCAGCTATCCATCTATTTCTCCAGTGAGGAATGTGGGCAGCAGAATTGCTGGTACAGGCAGGTCACGACCCCATACAGTCCCATGTGATAAACAGGAAGCCTGTTTAAACTTAACAACTCAGTCTGTGCTTCACTCCAATGTATACTACTACGGTGTAACGGCGCAGTGTCGGGGGTGTAACGGCGCAGTGTCGGGGGTGTAACTGCACAGTGTCGGGGGTGTAACAAGCCTGTTTAAACTTAACAACTCAGTCTGTGCTTCACTCCAATGTATACTACTACGGTGTAACGGCGCAGTGTCGGGGGTGTAACGGCGCAGTGTCGGGGGTGTAACGGCACAGTGTCGGGGGTGTAACTGCACAGTGTCGGGGGTGTAACTGCACAGTGTCGGGGGTGTAACTGCACAGTGTCGGAGGTGTAGCGGCACAGTGTCGGAGGTGTAGCGGCACAGTGTCGGGGGTGTAACTGCACAGTGTCGGAGGTGTAGCGGCACAGTGTCGGAGGTGTAGCGGCACAGTGTCGGGGGTGTAACGACACAGTGTCGGAGGTGTAACGGCACAGTGTCGGCGGTGTAACGGCACAGTGTCGGCGGTGTAACGGCACAGTGTCGGGGGTGTAACGGCACAGTGTCGGGGGTGTAACGGCACAGTGTCGGGGGTGTAACGGCACAGTGTCGGAGGTGTAGCGGCACAGTGTCGGAGGTGTAACGGCACAGTGTCGGGGGTGTAGCGGCACAGTGTCGGGGGTGTAGCGGCACAGTGTCGGGGGTGTAGCGGCACAGTGTCGGGGGTGTAACGGCACAGTGTCGGGGGTGTAACGGCACAGTGTCGGCGGTGTAATGGTAATGGTTTTTGAGTTGAAGAACAGTGCGGGGGCGCAATGGTCTCTGGTATAACATCACATATCCACTGGTCTCTGGTATAACATCACATATCCACTGGTCTCTGGTATAACATCACATATCCACTGGTCTCTGGTATAACATCACATATCCACTGGTCTCTGGTATAACATCACATATCCACTGGTTTCTCGTTACAGCCATAACAGTAACATCCAGTAGCTGATTTGGTTCTGGGTGCTGAGATTAGGCTAAATATCCACATATCTGCTGCATTGAATTTACAGCAGGTACATGAATCTACAGTAGGTAGCCTACAGTGGGTACATGAATCTACAGTAGGTAGCCTACAGTGGGTACATTAATCTACAGTCTACAGTAGGTATATTCATGTATGTTTCATGGCTCTAGTTCTAAAGATGTAGCCTATCAAGTCCTAACAGGCTCCCGTTAGACACTGTAGTTAGAGGACTTATAATCACAGACAAGACACCTATAGGTAGAGGACTGCCAGTCACAGACAAGACACTGTAGGTAGAGGACTGCCAGTCACAGACAAGACACTGTAGGTAGAGGACTGCCAGTCACAGACAAGACACTGTAGGTAGAGGACTGCCAGTCACAGACAAGACACTGTAGGTAGAGGACTGCCAGTCACAGACAAGACACTGTAGGTAGAGGACTGCCAGTCACAGACAAGACACTGTAGGTAGAGGACTGCCAGTCACAGACAAGACACTGTAGGTAGAGGACTGCCAGTCACAGACAAGACAACACACTGTAGCAGCTGTTTTTGACAAAATGGTTTTACTCATTATGAATTTTAAAATGGAAACCACCAACTCTCAACAACACATTCTCCCATGGTGCCGCTCAGCTGTAGGACAGATGAAGTGCTTAATGCTCTCCGGAACTGTTGCTATGTGAACTCTGCCCTGCAAGTTGATATCAGCAGAACATCCTATTTAAACAGCTTGTATACAAGTACAATGTGATAAAGCAGTGGGTGTTTAGCTAGTGGGGCTCTCAGCTGTAGCCAACAGGATGGATGCCTGCTTGGATTAACAATGGCTAGTACCGTGTGTTCTCACTCTCAGCCAGCCAGGAGGTAAGGGGGTGGCTGGATGTGGGGGACTGTGCATGCTAAGCCTGCAGGATGCATGGCTCTCATTGTCAGTGAGTGTGGAGCTGCATGTGAACTGCTGACAGACCGAGGGCCTCTCCCCTCTCTTGTTTGCCCAACTCTTTCAGGGCCAGCAGAGCACGTGCTTAGAGATTACTTACATAAGCCTCCTGTTGAATTGATTCAACAAATCAAACATTGTTGTTACGAGTCATGATTCCCAAGGTGTGTTATTTTACTTTTGGAATAATCTGAAGGCTGAGTTATTTAGTAGCACTATGAATTTACCACATTATTCATAAAATGTAATATATATATATATGAAACGTGAAATGGATCAGCCATACTAGTACAGGCCTCGTGTCAGCTGTGTTATTACTCCAGGCCTCGTGTCAGCTGTGTTATTACTACAGGCCTCGTGTCAGCTGTGTTATTACTACAGGCCTCGTGTCAGCTGTGTTATTACTACAGGCCTCGTGTCAGCTGTGTTATTACTACAGGCCTCGTGTCAGCTGTGTTATTACTACAGGCCTCGTGTCAGCTGTGTTATTACTACAGGCCTCGTGTCAGCTGTGTTATTACTACAGGCCTCGTGTCAGCTGTGTTATTACTACAGGCCTCGTGTCAGCTGTGTTATTACTACAGGCCTCGTGTCAGCTGTGTTATTACTACAGGCCTCGTGTCAGCTGTGTTATTACTACAGGCCTCGTGTCAGCTGTGTTATTACTACAGGCCCCGTGTCAGCTGTGTTATTACTACAGGCCTCGTGTCAGCTGTGTTATTACTACAGGCCTCGTGTCAGCTGTGTTATTACTACAGGCCTAGCCTACTGTATGTACTGTGACTGTCTCAAGACCAAACTATACTGGACAAAATTAAAAACACAATCATTTTTCCTTGTTACAGTTCATATAAGGCAATCAGTCAATTGAAATGAATTCATTAGGTCCTAATCTATGATTACACATGAATGGGCAGTGAAGCAGCCATGGATGGGACTGTGAAGGCATAGGCCCACCCTCTGGGGAGCCTGGCCCAGCCAATCAGAATAAGTTTTTCCCCACAAAAAGGCTTTATTGAAGACAGAAATACTCCCGCAGGTGAAGAAGCCAGATGTGGTCCTGGACTGGTGTGTTACACATGGTCTGCGGTTGTGAGGCCGGTTGATTGTACTGCCAAATTCTCCAAAACAACGTTGGAGAAGGCTTGTGGTAGAGAAATTAACATTAAATTCTCTGGCAACAGCTCTGGTGGACAGTCCTGCAGTCAGCGTGCCAATTGCGCGCTCCATCATCTTGAGACATGGCATTGTGTTTGTCTAACAAAATTGCACATTTTAGAGTGGCCTTTTATTGTCCCCAGCACATGGTGCACTTATGTAATGATCATGCCATTTAATCATCTTCTTGATATGCCACACCTGTCAGGTGGATGGATTATCTTGGCAAAGGAGAAATGCTCACTGAGAGGGATGTAAACAAATTTCTGCACAAAATAAAAAAAATAAAAAATAAAAATTCTCCGATATGGAACATTTATAGGATCTTCTATTTCATGCTGCATTTATAATTGCTCAGTATAGTTAGCCTACATATGGGCTATCAGTGTGGAATTTAAGATTTAATTCAACACGGTCAATCTGTCCAAGTATCCTCCTGTAGCAACAGCCCAGTGTGTTAAAGTAACCCTCTGACCGACTGCAGTATCCTCCAGTAGCAACAGCCCAGTGTGTTAAAGTAACCCTCTGACCGACTGCAGTATCCTCCTGTAGCAACAGCCCAGTGTGTTAAAGTAACCCTCTGACCGACTGCAGTATCCTCCTGTAGCAACAGCCCAGTGTGTTAAAGTAACCCTCTGACCGACTGCAGTATCCTCCTGTAGCAACAGCCCAGTGTGTTAAAGTAACCCTCTGACCGACTGCAGTATCCTCCTGTAGCAACAGCCCAGTGTGTTAAAGTAACCCTCTGATTGACTGCAGTATCCTCCTGTAGCAACAGCCCAGTGTGTTAAAGTAACCCTCTGATTGACTGCAGTATCCTCCTGTAGCAACAGCCCAGTGTGTTAAAGTAACCCTCTGACCGACTGCAGTATCCTCCTGTAGCAACAGCCCAGTGTGTTAAAGTAACCCTCTGACCGACTGCAGTATCCTCCTGTAGCAACAGCCCAGTGTGTTAAAGTAACCCTCTGACCGACTGCAGTATCCTCCTGTAGCAACAGCCCAGTGTGTTAAAGTAACTGTCTGATGGCACTTGGCTCAGAGCCAAGCTATAAAGGGACATTTTAAAACTGTTGGAGCAGAAAAATATTCCCAAGGGATTGTGGTCCGCATGCAGCTTGTGTCTCAACTCTAAATTGATGTTGGAGTTGTTGTGAATTTGCTGTCACTTTAAAAGGCTGTAGTGGCACTCCTTCCAGGAGTTGACTTTAAAGCAACAATTGGCTGACTGTCTGTAGCCTGGTTACAAACCCCTGCCCATGATTCTGCTGCCTGACCCCTGACCTCGTTTCTGGAGTGAATACTGTACAAACACACACCTCATAGTGACATGATCCCGATCCCTTCAATGGGAATGGGTTGGTCACTGGAGGACAACATTCCATATTGAAAGTCTTTGTTATTGGTCACATACACATGGTTCGCAGATGTTATTGCTCACATACACATGGTTCGCAGATGTTATTGCGAGTGAAGCGAAATTCTTGTGCTTCTAGTTGACATTATTACTGCACTAACTAACAAGTAATCTAACAATTCCACAAGAACTACCTAATACACACAAATCTAAGTAAAGGGATGGAATAAGACACCTCCCGATAAAATCAATATAGCTAATGTAGTGATGAGGAGAGACCAGATAGATCAAATAGGAGTCATATACAGTATATATACAGGCTCCTGAACTAGCCTGAGGACTAGAGTTGCAAAGGGTTGGAAACCTTCAGGTAAATTTCTGGAATTTTTCAAAGGGAGGTTAAGTCATTTCGCTTAAATTCATTTAAAAAAAGGTAGCTTATAACAGTGAATCTTTTTTTTGTGGGATACACAAAAGGCAATTCCAGGTGTTGTGGCATATTATGGTTAAACTATCCCCAATTCAATGGAATTGCAACCCTCTGCATGCACAGCGCATTCTGTACAGCTGATTCTCAAGATCTTGCACACTAATGAGATGCTAATGAGCTCACACTACTACACTGTCTGAGCCAAGGACTACATGCTTTCTGGTAAATTTAGATTACAATACTGGGTGAGGTGAATATATTTTATATGACATACATGATTTTTGTTAACTAGTAAATAGTGTGTTTAAATCATTTAAAGTGTGTTTAAATCATTTCTAACTTGTTAACAATTTCTGCTAGTTAGTTTTTGCTACCATGTGGGTTTTAGCTTGCTGGAGCCTGCTAACCCAGGGTTGTTAATGCACCCGTTTCATGTTAAAACATTTATCTTACAAAGGAGTTGTTTAATCTAACGGTGTCACTATTCATCTGTACATGGAATTGTATTTGTTGGTTTTTAATACTTGTTTTTTTCTCATCTTTTACAGGAAAATGCCACGGGCACTATCTGATGTGTGGAGACATTTCACTGCAGCTAATGTAGAAGGATAAGCTGCGTACATTTCCAAATACTGTGCCAAATCATATGTGAAGAATGCAACAATGATGCAGGATCATCTGACCAAGTGCATAACGTTCCATCAGCGCTCACAACGAGCAACTGACAAATGTCCCTCTACTTCTATTGGAGCAGAACATGATGAATCAGACACCTTATCAACAGCTCATGGTTCCCCTGGAATCAGACACCTTATCAACAGCTCATGGTTCTCCTGGAATCAGACACCTTATCAACAGCTCATGGTTCCCCTGGAATCAGACACCTTATCAACAGCTCATGGTTCTCCTGGAATCAGACACCTTATCAACAGCTCATGGTTCCCCTGGAATCAAACACCTTATCAACAGCTCATGGTTCCCCTGGAATCAAACACCTTATCAACAGCTCATGGTTCCCCTGGAATCAAACACCTTATCAACAGCTCATGGTTCCCCTGGAATCAAACACCTTATCAACAGCTCATGGTTCCCCTGGAATCAGACACCTTATCAACAGCTCATGTTTCCCCTGGAATCAAACACCTTATCAACAGCTCATGGTTCCCCTGGAATCAAACACCTTATCAACAGCTCATGGTTCCCCTGGAATCAAACACCTTATCAACAGCTCATGGTTCCCCTGGAATCAGACACCTTATCAACAGCTCATGGTTCTCCTGGAATCAAACACCTTATCAACAGCTCATGGTCCCCCTGGAATCAAACACCTTATCAACAGTTCATGGTTCTCCTGGAATCAAACACCTTATCAACAGCTCATGGTCCCCCTGGAATCAAACACCTTATCAACAGCTCATGGTTCCCCTGGAATCAAACACCTTATCAACAGCTCATGGTTCCCCTGGAATCAAACACCTTATCAACAGCTCATGGTTCCCCTGGAATCAGACACCTTATCAACAGCTCATGTTTCCCCTGGAATCAAACACCTTATCAACAGCTCATGGTTCCCCTGGAATCAGACACCTTATCAACAGCTCATGGTTCTCCTGGAATCAAACACCTTATCAACAGCTCATGGTCCCCCTGGAATCAAACACCTTATCAACAGTTCATGGTTCTCCTGGAATCAAACACCTTATCAACAGCTCATGGTCCCCCTGGAATCAAACACCTTATCAACAGCTCATGGTTCCCCTGGAATCAAACACCTTATCAACAGCTCATGGTTCCCCTGGAATCAGACACCTTATCAACAGCTCATGTTTCCCCTGGAATCAAACACCTTATCAACAGCTCATGGTTCCCCTGGAATCAAACACCTTATCAACAGCTCATGGTTCCCCTGGAATCAAACACCTTATCAACAGCTCATGGTTCCCCTGGAATCAGACACCTTATCAACAGCTCATGGTTCTCCTGGAATCAAACACCTTATCAACAGCTCATGGTCCCCCTGGAATCAAACACCTTATCAACAGCTCATGGTTCTCCTGGAATCAGACACCTTATCAACAGCTCATGGTTCTCCTGGAATCAGACACCTTATCAACAGCTCATCATGGTTCTCCAGCAATCAGACACCTTATCAACAGCTCATGGTCCCCCTGGAATCAGACACCTTATCAACAGCTCATCATGGTTATCCTGGAATCAGACACCTTATCAACAGCTCATGTTTCCCCTGGAATCAAACACCTTATCAACAGCTCATGGTTCCCCTGGAATCAGACACCTTATCAACAGCTCATGGTGCTCCTGTAATCAGACACCTTATCAACAGCTCATCATGGTTCCCCTGGAATCAGACACCTTATCAACAGCTCATCATGGTTCCCCTGGAATCAGACACCTTATCAACAGCTCATGGTTCTCCTGGAATCAGACACCTTATCAACAGCTCATGGTCCTCCTGGAATCAGACACCTTATGAACAGCTCATGGTTCTCCTGGAATCAGACACCTTATCAACAGCTCATGGTTCTCCTGGAATCAGACACCTTATCAACAGCTCATCATGGTTCTCCTGGAATCAGACACCTTATCAACAGCTCATGGTTCTCCTGGAGTCAAACACCTTATCAACAGCTCATGGTTCCCCTGGAATCAGACATCTTATCAACAGCTCATGGTCCTCCTGGAATCAGACACCTTATCAACAGCTCATGGTTCCCCTGGAATCAGACACCTTATCAACAGCTCATGATTCTCCTGGAATCAGACACCTTATCAACAGCTCATGGTCCTCCTGGAATCAGACACCTTATCAACAGCTCATGGTTCTCCTGGAATCAGACACCTTATCAACAGCTCATGGTCCTCCTGGAATCAGACACCTTATCAACAGCTCATCATGGTCCTCCTGGAATCAAACACCTTATCAACAGCTCATCATGGTCCTCCTGGAATCAAACACCTTATCAACAGCTCATGGTTCTCCTGGAATCAGACACCTTATCAACAGCTCATGGTCCCCCTGGAATCAAACACCTTATCAACAGCTCATGGTTCTCCTGGAATCAAACACCTTATCAAAAGCTCATGGTCCCCCTGGAATCAAACACCTTATCAACAGCTCATGATTCTCCTGGAATCAAACACCTTATCAACAGCTCATGGTTCCCCTGGAATCAAACACCTTATCAACAGCTCATGGTTCTCCTGGAATCAAACACCTTATCAACAGCTCATCATGGTCCTCCTGGAATCAGACACCTTATCAACAGCTCATGGTTCTCCTGGAATCAGACACCTTATCAACAGCTCATGGTCCTCCTGGAATCAGACACCTTATCAACAGCTCATGGTTCTCCTGGAATCAGATGTTGTTTAACTCAATGGAGGAACGTAGTCAGAGAAATGCTGATGAATGTCTTGCTCAAGCTGTGTATGCAACTGGTTCACCTCTGATGCTCACTGGCAATGTGTGTTGGAAGAGATTTCTGAATGTTCTTCTCCCAGCATACACCCCTCCAACCAGACATGCTTTATCTACTCATTTGCTGGATGCAGAGTTCAACAGAGTTCAAGTGAAGGTCAAGCAAATCAGAGAGAACGTTGTCTGGTTGGAGGGGTGTATGCTGTGAGAAGAACATTCAGAAATCTCTTCTAAGTTGTCTGATTGCAATCATCTCTGGTTGAATGTTTTTATATATTTTACCTTTATTTAACTAGGCAAGTCAGTTGAGAACAAATTCTTATTTTCAATGACGGCCTAGGAACAGTGGGGTTAACTGCCTGTTCAGGGGCAGAACGACTGATTTGTACCTTGTCAGCTCAGGGATTTGAACTTGCAACCTTCCTGTTACTAGTCCAACGCTCTAACCACTAGGCTACCCTGCCGCCCCTCCAATCTAACCACTAGGCTACCCTGCCGCCCCTCCACTCTAACCACTAGGCTACCCTGCCGCCCCTCCACTCTAACCACTAGGCTACCCTGCCGCCCCTCCACTCTAACCACTAGGCTACCCTGCCGCCCCGTTAGTGGCCAAGAAATAATTAACTACATCATCTCCACCCCTCAACCAGTATTCGACAAGAGCACAGACACAAGGGACAGACACACCGGTCTCTACATTGCAGATGAGCTGAAGGACGTCATCAATGACCTTGGACCACAGAAGGTATTTGCACTGGTGACAGACAATGCTGCAAACATCTTGGTTTAAAGTGGAGAAGTCCTACCCCCACATCACACCCACTGGCTGCTCTGCTCATGCATTGAATCTGCTCCTCAAGGACATCATGGCACTGAAAACAATGGATACACTCTACAAGAGAGCCAAGGAAATGGTTAAGTATGTGAAGGGTCATTAAGTTATAGCAGCAATCCACCTCACCAAGCAAAGTGTAAGAATAAGACCACCAGATTGAAGCTGCCCAGCAACACCCGTTGGGGTGGTGTTGTCATCATGTTTGACAGTCTCCTGGAGGGGAAGGAGTCTCTCCAAGAAATGACCATATCACAGTCTGCCGATATGGAGAGCCCCATCAAGAGCATCCTCCTGGATGGTGTATTTTGGGAGAGAGTGGTAAGCAGCCTGAAACCTGTAGCAGTAGCCATTGCACTGATTGAGGGAGACAATGCCATCCTGTCTGATGTTCAGACTCTGCTTGCAGATGTAAGAGAAGAAATCCATACTGCCCTGCCCACTTCCCTGTTGCTCCAAGCAGAGGAAACTGCAGTTCTGAAATACATCAAAAAGCATGACAACTGCCTGAAGTCTAAACACGCTGCAGTATTCATGTTGGACCCCAAGTCTGCTGGCAGGAGCATCCTGTCTGGTGCAGAGATCAGCAAGGCCTATGGTGTCATCACTACCGTGTCTCGCCACCTTGGCCGGAATGAAAGCAAGGTTCTTGGTAGATGGAGATGCAATATGGCAATCGTGCCAACATTTCCACCAGGTGGCTGATGCGATGGGACTTTGTGGATCTGTGGCCCTGTTGCCTCCATCATCCTCCAGATCCCACCAACATCAGCCGCCTCAGAGCACAACTGGTCCTTGTTTGGGAACACACACACACCAAAGCACGCAACGGGCTGACCAATACAAGGGTTGAAAAATTGGTGGCCACCCGGGCAAATTTTAAGCTTTTTGAGCCTGACAACTAGCCATCCTCAACAAGGTTGGAAAGTGACAGTGAAGCTGAGGCCTCAGAGTCTGATGTTCAAGAGGTGGACATTGAGGAGGTCCAGGGAGAAGACATGAAAGCCTGAGAGGAAGACAACCAAAGATTATTTTCTAGACTATCATTTTACAGACGTATGTTGAAAACCGGTTTTGGGAGATGCGATGGATCATTTAATATTCCCTTTACTTTGTTGTTCAGTGAAATGATCCATGTGAAGAGTCAACTCATTTAATTCAAGTTAAATTCGTAACTAAATGATTTAGATGTTTTTTCTATTAGAAGGATTTAATCATTTGCAATTATGTCTACTTATGATAAGGTAAAATGTTTCTGTTTCTGTCTCCATATGATATGGTAAATATATCCAATGCAAAAAAACACATCTAAATACAAATGGTATTCATATTAATTAGTATATATTTCCGTGAAATCCCATATATTCCCATTAATTCCCATGGAAAGTTTCCACCTCTGAATATTCCCCAAAATATGCAACCCTACTGAGGACTCATCCTGAATAACGGTCACATACAGTAGGTTCCTGACCTAGCCTGAGGACTCATCCTGAATAACAGTCACATACAGTAGGTTCCTGACCTAGCCTGAGGACTCATCCTGAATAACAGTCACATACAGTAGGTTCCTGACCTAGCCTGAGGACTCATCCTGAATAAGGGTCACATACAGTAGGTTCCTGACCTAGCCTGAGGACTCATCCTGAATAAGGGTCACATACAGTAGGTTCCTGACCTAGCCTGAGGACTCATCCTGAATAACGGTCACATACAGTAGGTTCCTGACCTAGCCTGAGGACTCATCCTGAATAACGGTCACATACAGTAGGTTCCTGACCTAGCCTGAGGACTCATCCTGAATAACAGTCACATACAGTAGGTTCCTGACCTAGCCTGAGGACTCATCCTGAATAACGGTCACATACAGTAGGTTCCTGACCTAGCCTGAGGACTCATCCTGAATAACAGTCACATACAGTAGGTTCCTGACCTAGCCTGAGGACTCATCCTGAATAACAGTCACATACAGTAGGCTCCTGACCTAGCCTGAGGACTCATCCTGAATAACAGTCACATACAGTAGGTTCCTGACCTAGCCTGAGGACTCATCCTGAATAACAGTCACATACAGTAGGTTCCTGACCTAGCCTGAGGACTCATCCTGAATAACGGTCACATACAGTAGGTTCCTGACCTAGCCTGAGGACTCATCCTGAATAACAGTCACATACAGTAGGTTCCTGACCTAGCCTGAGGACTCATCCTGAATAACGTCACATACAGTAGGTTCCTGACCTAGCCTGAGGACTCATCCTGAATAACGGTCACATACAGTAGGTTCCTGACCTAGCCTGAGGACTCATCCTGAATAACGTCACATACAGTAGGTTCCTGACCTAGCCTGAGGACTCATCCTGAATAACGGTCACATACAGTAGGTTCCTGACCTAGCCTGAGGACTCATCCTGAATAACGGTCACATACAGTAGGTTCCTGACCTAGCCTGAGGACTCATCCTGAATAACAGTCACATACAGTAGGTTCCTGACCTAGCCTGAGGACTCATCCTGAATAAGGGTCACATACAGTAGGTTCCTGACCTAGCCTGAGGACTCATCCTGAATAACAGTCACATACAGTAGGTTCCTGACCTAGCCTGAGGACTCATCCTGAATAACAGTCACATACAGTAGGTTCCTGACCTAGCCTGAGGACTCATCCTGAATAACGGTCACATACAGTAGGTTCCTGACCTAGCCTGAGGACTCATCCTGAATAACAGTCACATACAGTAGGTTCCTGACCTAGCCTGAGGACTCATCCTGAATAAGGGTCACATACAGTAGGTTCCTGACCTAGCCTGAGGACTCATCCTGAATAACGGTCACATACAGTAGGTTCCTGACCTAGCCTGAGGACTCATCCTGAATAACGGTCACATACAGTAGGTTCCTGACCTAGCCTGAGGACTCATCCTGAATAACAGTCACATACAGTAGGTTCCTGACCTAGCCTGAGGACTCATCCTGAATAACGGTCACATACAGTAGGTTCCTGACCTAGCCTGAGGACTCATCCTGAATAACGGTCACATACAGTAGGTTCCTGACCTAGCCTGAGGACTCATCCTGAATAACAGTCACATACAGTAGGTTCCTGACCTAGCCTGAGGACTCATCCTGAATAACGGTCACATACAGTAGGTTCCTGACCTAGCCTGAGGACTCATCCTGAATAACGGTCACATACAGTAGGTTCCTGACCTAGCCTGAGGACTCATCCTGAATAACGGTCACATACAGTAGGTTCCTGACCTAGCCTGAGGACTCATCCTGAATAACAGTCACATACAGTAGGTTCCTGACCTAGCCTGAGGACTCATCCTGAATAACGGTCACATACAGTAGGTTCCTGACCTAGCCTGAGGACTCATCCTGAATAAGGGTCACATACAGTAGGTTCCTGACCTAGCCTGAGGACTCATCCTGAATAACGGTCACATACAGTAGGTTCCTGACCTAGCCTGAGGACTCATCCTGAATAACAGTCACATACAGTAGGTTCCTGACCTAGCCTGAGGACTCATCCTGAATAACGGTCACATACAGTAGGTTCCTGACCTAGCCTGAGGACTCATCCTGAATAACAGTCACATACAGTAGGTTCCTGACCTAGCCTGAGGACTCATCCTGAATAACGGTCACATACAGTAGGTTCCTGACCTAGCCTGAGGACTCATCCTGAATAACAGTCACATACAGTAGGTTCCTGACCTAGCCTGAGGACTCATCCTGAATAACGGTCACATACAGTAGGTTCCTGACCTAGCCTGAGGACTCATCCTGAATAACGGTCACATACAGTAGGTTCCTGACCGAGCCTGAGGACTCATCCTGAATAACAGTCACATACAGTAGGTTCCTGACCTAGCCTGAGGACTCATCCTGAATAACGGTCACATACAGTAGGTTCCTGACCTAGCCTGAGGACTCATCCTGAATAACGGTCACATACAGTAGGTTCCTGACCTAGCCTGAGGACTCATCCTGAATAACAGTCACATACAGTAGGTTCCTGACCTAGCCTGAGGACTCATCCTGAATAACGGTCACATACAGTAGGTTCCTGACCTAGCCTGAGGACTCATCCTGAATAACAGTCACATACAGTAGGTTCCTGACCTAGCCTGAGGACTCATCCTGAATAAGGGTCACATACAGTAGGTTCCTGACCTAGCCTGAGGACTCATCCTGAATAACGGTCACATACAGTAGGTTCCTGACCTAGCCTGAGGACTCATCCTGAATAACAGTCACATACAGTAGGTTCCTGACCTAGCCTGAGGACTCATCCTGAATAACAGTCACATACAGGAGGTTCCTGACCTAGCCTGAGGACTCATCCTGAATGTAACTCTGCTGCTCTATCGATCGCTCCACACATTAGAAGAAACTGTAGTGGTGTTTGGCCAGAGCAATGTGGATGGTAGTCAGGCCACTCCCCTTCATGGCACACAGTGCCCTCTGTCTTGTCAGTCGATACACGGTGTCAGGGTTACCCAGGGCAAAGCAGACTGGTTTGACATGTCCAGGTCGACATGTCATTTGAAGCTATGCCCTAGTAGTAGGCTACTTTCTGGGGGGAAATAATTTTGTCATTGAAGAAAATACACTAGGCTCTAGTATTACCCTGGCTGGCTGGCATAGTATTGTAGGTACCCTGGCTGGCTGGTATAGTACTGTAGGTACCCTGGCTGGCTGGCATAGTACTGTAGGTACCCTGGCTGGCAGGCATAGTACTGTAGGTACCCTGGCTGGCATAGTACTGTAGGTATCCTGGCTGGCATAGTACTGTAGGTACCCTGGCATAGTGCTGTAGGTACCCTGGCTGGCTGGTATAGTACTGTAGGTACCCTGGCTGGCATAGTACTGTAGGTACCCTGGCTGGCATAGTACTGTAGGTACCCTGGCTGGCATAGTACTGCAGGTACCCTGGCTGGCATAGTGCTGTAGGTACCCTGGCTGGCATAGTACTGTAGGTACCCTGGCTGGCATAGTGCTGTAGGTACCCTGGCTGGCATAGTACTGTAGGTACCCTGGCATAGTACTGTAGGTACCCTGGCTGGCATAGTACTGTAGGTACCCTGGCTGGTATAGTACTGTAGGTATCCTGGCTGGCATAGTACTGCAGGTACCCTGGCTGGCATAGTACTGTAGGTACCCTGGCTGGCATAGTGCTGTAGGTACCCTGGCATAGTGCTGTAGGTACCCTGGCATAGTGCTGTAGGTACCCTGGCTGGCTGGTACAGTACTGTAGGTACCCTGGCTGGTATAGTACTGTAGGTACCCTGGCTGGCATAGTACTGTAGGTACCCTGGCTGGCATAGTACTGTAGGTACCCTGGCTGGCATAGTACTGTAGGTACCCTGGCTGGCATAGTACTGTAGGTACCCTGGCTGGCATAGTACTGTAGGTACCCTGGCTGGCATAGTACTGTAGGTACCCTGGCATAGTGCTGTAGGTACCCTGGCATAGTACTGTAGGTACCCTGGCTGGCTGGTATAGTACTGTAGGTACCCTGGCTGGTATAGTACTGTAGGTACCCTGGCTGGCATAGTACTGTAGGTACCCTGGCTGGTATAGTACTGTAGGTACCCTGGCTGGCATAGTACTGTAGGTACCCTGGCTGGCATAGTACTGTAGGTACCCTGGCTGGTATAGTACTGTAGGTACCCTGGCTGGCATAGTACTGTAGGTACCCTGGCTGGTATAGTACTGTAGGTACCCTGGCTGGCATAGTACTGTAGGTACCCTGGCTGGCATAGTACTGTAGGTACCCTGGCATAGTACTGTAGGTACCCTGGCTGGCTGGCATAGTACTGACAGTCACTACCATCATGGGGCTTTAATTCATTGTTGTATTCTGTGTTGTTACAGCACTCATCCCAAATCATCGAAACCGTGATTTATTTTTTATGCAGGCCTCAAAAAGGCACTCAGCACGGTGGAGTGGGCAAAGGGCACATTTTGGGATAAGGGTAGAGAAATTGGGACACAACCCTAGTGCCCCCATAGGAACGTAGTGCACTATAACGGGAATAGGGTGCCCTCTAGGATGCACCCCGAGTCACGTGGGATAGAACCTGCTGGACACACAGTGAAATGCACCCTAACTAACTCCCTGCTGACGCGTCACCAGACACTGTTACAACGCCTGTAGAGCACATTGACATGTGGGTTTGGGATAGAACCTGCTGGACACACAGTGAAATGCACCTAACTAACTCCCTGCTGACGCGTCACCAGACACTGTTACAACGCCTGTAGAGCACATTGACATGTGGGTTTGGGATAGAACCTGCTGGACACACAGTGAAATGCATGGTAACTAACTCCCTGCTGACGCGTCACCAGACACTGTTACAACGCCTGTAGAGCACATTGACATGTGGGTTTGGGATAGAACCTGCTGGACACACAGTGAAATGCACCCTAACTAACTCCCTGCTGACGCGTCACCAGACACTGTTACAACGCCTGTAGAGCACATTGACATGTGGGTTTGGGATAGAACCTGCTGGACACACAGTGAAATGCATGGTAACTAACTCCCTGCTGACGCGTCACCAGACACTGTTACAACGCCTGTAGAGCACATTGACATGTGGGTTTGGGATAGAACCTGCTGGACACACAGTGAAATGCATGCACGGTAACTAACTCCCTGCTGATGCGTCACCAGACACTGTTACAACGCCTGTAGAGCACATTGACATGTGGGTTTGGGATAGAACCTGCTAGACACACAGTGAAATG
>NW_027010823.1:0-28263 GCF_036934945.1 Oncorhynchus masou masou | reverse complement strand
AGAGAGAGAGAGAGACAGAGAACTTTACATGGACAACATTGTAGCTAGTTATTCTACTTGGCATTATAACCATGTTCTTTCTCAAGAGCAATAGGAGAATTACTGTGACAGAACAAAGAGCATTAAAAACCACCCAAGATCTTAAATACACTGTACGTCCTGGCAGAGAGACAGAGAGTGGAAGACCATACCCCCTTTTCTCATAACAGTGAGTGCAGGCTTCTTGCCAGACTCTGGTTTCCACGGATGAATATTCCTTGTTGACAGCAGCTTCTTCTTCTTGGGTCTGAGGAGAAATGCAATATATCATTAGACAATGATGCTTCCTAAATGATGCTTCCTAAATGATGTTTCCTAAATGATGTTTCCTAAATGATGCTTCCTAAATGATGTTTCCTAAATGATGTTTCCTAAATGATGTTTCCTAAATGATGTTTCCTAGCCAGCTCCTTTTTGACCAGGCCCCCACAGCCAGCTCCTTTTTGACCAAGGCCCCCACAGCCAGCTCCTTTTGACCAGGCCCCCCCACAGCCAGCTCCTTTTGACCAGGCCCCCCCCACAGCCAGCTCCTTGGACCAGGCCCCCACAGCCAGCTCCTTTTGACCAGGCCCCACAGCCAGCTCCTTGGAACCCGTGCCCCCACAGCCAGCTCCTTTAGACCAGGCCCCCACAGCCAGCTCCTTTAGACCAGGCCCCCACAGCCAGCTCCTTTTGACAGGGCCCCCACAGCCAGCTCCCTTTAGACCAGGCCCCCACAGCCAGCTCCTTTAGACCAGGCCCCCACAGCCAGCTCCTTTTTGACCCGAGCCCCCCCCACAGCCAGCTCCTTTTTGACCAGGGCCCCACAGCCAGCTCCTTTTGACCAGGCCCCACAGCCAGCTCCTTTTGACCAGGCCCCCCACAGCCAGCTCCTTTTGACCAAGGCCCCCCCCACAGCCAGCTCCTTTTGACCAGGCCCCCACAGCCAGCTCCTTTGACCAGGCCCCCACAGCCAGCCCCTTTTGACCAGGCCCCCACAGCCAGCTCCTTTTGAACAAGGCCCCCCCACAGCCAGCTCCTTTTGACCAAGGCCCCACAGCCAGCTCCTTTTGACCAAGGCCCCACAGCCAGCTCCTTGACCAAGGCCCCACAGCCAGCCCTTTTGACCAGGCCCCCACAGCCAGCCCTTTGACCAGGCCCCCACAGCCAGCCCTTGACCAGGCCCCCACAGCCAGCCCTTTGACCAGGCCCCCACAGCCAGCTCCTTTTGACCGGGCCCCACAGCCAGCTCCTTTTTGACCGGGCCCCACAACCAGCCCTTTTTGACCGGGCCCCCCACAGCCAGCTCCTTTTGACCAGGCCCCCACAGCCAGCTCCTTTTTGAACAAGGCCCCACAGCCAGCTCCTTTTGACCAGGCCCCCACAGCCAGCTCCTTTTGACCAGGCCCCCACAGCCAGCTCCTTTGACCAGGCCCCACAGCCAGCTCCTTTGACCAGGCCCCCACAGCCAGCTCCTTTTGACCAGGCCCCCACAGCCAGCTCCTTGACCAGGCCCCCCACAGCCAGCTCCTTTTGACCAGGCCCCCCCACAGCCAGCTCCTTTTGACCAGGCCCCCCACAGCCAGCTCCTTTGACCAGGCCCCACAGCCAGCTCCTTGACCAAGGCCCCCACAGCCAGCTCCTTGGACCAAGGCCCCCACAGCCAGCTCCTTTTGACCAGGCCCCCACAGCCAGCTCCTTTTGACCAAGGCCCCACAACCAGCTCCTTTTGACCAGGCCCCCACAGCCACCTCCTTTTGACCAGGCCCCCCCCACAGCCAGCTCCTTTGACCAGGCCCCACAGCCAGCTCCTTTTGACCAGGCCCCCCCACAGCCAGCTCCTTTTTGACCAGGCCCCACAGCCAGCTCCTTTTGACCAGGCCCCCACAGCCAGCTCCTTTTGGACCAGGCCCCCACAGCCAGCTGCTTTTGACCAGGCCCCACAGCCAGCTCCTTTTGACCAGGCCCCACAGCCAGCTCCTTTTGACCAGGCCCCACAGCCAGCTCCTTTTGACCAGGCCCCACAGCCAGCTCCTTTTGACCAGGCCCCACAGCCAGCTCCTTTGACCAGGCCCCACAGCCAGCTCCTTTTGACCAGGCCCCACAGCCAGCTCCTTTGACCAGGCCCCCACAGCCAGCTCCTTTTGACCAGGCCCCCCACAGCCAGCTCCTTGACCAGGCCCCCACAGCCAGCTCCTTTGAACAAGGCCCCACAGCCAGCTCCTTTTGACCAGGCCCCACAGCCAGCTCCTTTGACCAGGCCCCCACAGCCATCTCCTTTTGACCAAGGCCCCCACAGCCAGCTGCTTTTGACCAAGGCCCCCACAGCCAGCTCCTTTTGACCAAGGCCCCCCCACAGCCAGCTCCTTTTGACCAGGCCCCCACAGCCAGCTCCTTTTGAACAAGGCCCCACAGCCAGCTCCTTTTGACCAGGCCCCCCCCACAGCCAGCTCCTTTTGAACAAGGCCCCACAGCCAGCTCCTTTTGACCAGGCCCCCACAGCCAGCTCCTTTAGACCAGGCCCCCACAGCCAGCTCCTTTAGACCAGGCCCCCACAGCCATCTCCTTTTGACCAGGCCCCCACAGCCATCTCCTTTTTGACCAGGCCCCCACAGCCAGCTCCTTTTGACCAGGCCCCCACAGCCAGCTCCTTTTGACCAGGCCCCCCCACAGCCAGCTCCTTTTGACCAGGCCCCCACAGCCAGCTCCTTTTGAACAAGGCCCCACAGCCAGCTCCTTTTGACCAGGCCCCCACAGCCAGCTCCTTGAACAAGGCCCCACAGCCAGCTCCTTTTGACCAGGCCCCCACAGCCAGCTCCTTTAGACCAGGCCCCCACAGCCAGCTCCTTTAGACCAGGCCCCCACAGCCATCTCCTTTTGACCAGGCCCCACAGCCATCTCCTTTTGACCAAGGCCCCCACAGCCAGCTCCTTTTGACCAGGCCCCTTCAGACCATGCGTACAGTTTCTTGTGCGTACACACTTCCTGGCATTTAAGAGGCAACAGTAGCCTTTAAAATAACTAAAATAGCCAAATTATAGCCAAATATAACAAGATACAATTTAATTTGCTGTTAGTGAGAAGAGTGAAAAATAGATGTATCTTTGCATTGTAAAATAATTAGGGAAAAAAAAAGCATTGATTTTCTATGATTTATGATTATCTATGATTTATTTATAGTTTCCATGACCACTGCAGAATTAATTAATTTGCTGACTGGATGGTTTCCCACTGGTGAAAATAGCCTACAGACCAAGAACGATGGATAAGCTTACCATTCGTCCCATCTCTCTTAAAAAACAGACCCACCTCACAGTAGTAAATAGAGAAGCTATTTCAAGCAGCCTCATTTTGCTCTATAGATCCAAAGCCCAGTTTCAATGGTAGAACAGACAGGCGGGTCACCTTTTCCATTGACGTGTGTTTTGTCGAGGTCTGAATAACTGTATAGACCACACATTTCATTTAGAAACATAATACATGTATCATAAACATGTCATCTTTTCTGGCCATGAGGAGTTCATATTCACCAAGTAGCCTTCCAACAAATTAGCATAAGCATCTCGTTAAATTGGGCCGATTAGATAGGTTAATATACATTTGAAGTGTTTGTTCCATACAGAGGACAGGGTGCGTGGTTTATAAACATACAGTAGAATTTAACATTGTGTTCAAGTAGACAATATTTCTGAATTTTGTGGGCAGGGCCGCATATTTAGGGGTCGGGACAAAGTCAAAAACACCAAACATTACTGAAAAAAAAACAAAAAAAAAAAAACGATCCACAACAAATTTGCATTTGTTTGTGTCTTTCAGAAAACAACAACAACAAATGTCACTGTAAAAGGAAACGTTCTGGCAACACCTCCAAGGAGACATTTGAGTTTGAAATTATTTCCGTTAGATTAGTATCTTGGCCTACTGCCAATACCTCCAAAGTATACAGCAAATAGGAACGTTATTGTCACCATAAAAAACAAGGTGACTGATGGGTGTTTTCAGACAGAGTTATGATGCTCGGTCACGGGCGCCGTTCTCTGACAGGTCTGATTTACAAACAGGAAGCACGAGTATGTATGGTGTGCGTCAACTTAATAAATCATTGTGCGTGTGTGTAGTCTTCTCAGAAAGAACAGTTATAAACGACGCCCCCCTCCTGGGAAGAAGACATTGACCGACTATAGCAAGGTCATAATCCCCCATAATCCTCTGGTCAAAACTAACGTGGTTTGACTTGAGGATGGGTGAGCACAACTTTAGACCAACGCCCCATGGGCCGGGCCCCAAGACAGGAACTTACATTTCTACCACTTGACCTTTTTCACATTTTGTTACCTAACAGCCTTATTCTAAAATGTATTAAATTTGTTCCCCCCCCCCCTCATCAATCTACACACAATAGCCCATAATGACATCAATAGAAAACCTCAAAATGACAAAGCAAAAAACAGGTTTAATGTCTTAAATATATTTTTTAAAAGGCATTCAGACCCTTTACTCAGCTACAAGCTTGGCACACCTGTATTTGGGGAGTTTCTCCCATTCTTCTCTGCAGACCCTCTCAAGTTCTGTCAGGTTGAATGGGGAGCGTCGCTGCACAGCTATTTTCAGGTCTCTTCAGAGATGTTCGATCGGGTTCAAGTCCGGGCTCTGGCTGGGCCACTCGAGGACATTCAGAGACTTGTCCCGAAGCCACTCCTGTCTTGTCTTGGCTCTGTACTTAGGGTCGTTGTCCTGTTGGAAGGTGAACCTTTGCCCCAGTCTGAGGTCCTGAGCGCTCTGGAGCAGGTTTTCATCAAGGATCGCTCTGTACTGTGCTCCGTTCATCTTCCCCTCGATCCGAACTAGTCTCCCAGTCCCTGCCGCTGAAAAACATCCCCACAGCATGATGCTGCCACCACCATGCTTCACCGTAGGGATGGTGCCAGGTTTCCTCCAGACGTGATGCTTGGCATTCAGACCAAAGAGTTCAATATTGGTTTCATCATACCAGAGAATCTTTAGATGCCTCCAAGCATGCTGTGATGTGCCTTTTACCGAGGAGTCCGTCTTGCCACTCTACCATAAAGGCCTGATTTGGTGAAGTGCTGCAGACACAGTTGTCCTTCTGGAAGGTTCTCCCACTCAGAAGAACTCTAGAACTCTGTCAGAATGACCATCGGGATCGTCTCCCTGACCAAGGCTCTTCTTCCTCGGTTGATCAGGGCGGCCGGCCGCTCTAGGAAGAGCTGGTGGTGCCAACGGGTCTTAACACGCATTTACCTAAGTTTTTAAAACCTAATAAAAAAAACAACAACATTTTTATCTTTGTCATTAAGGTGTGTATAGATTGACGAGGGAAAACAATTAACTGAAATCAATTTTAGAATAAGGCTGTAACGTAATTGTTTGGGGTCTGAAGACATACAGAATATACTGTATACATTCACAGCAGTTTCATGTTTCAGAACCTTCCCTTCTCCATGAGCTGAAACATGTCTTTATTTTACAAGGTTATCCCAACGGTCCGTCATTCATTCTTTATTTCTTTTTTAAATTTGTTTAATTTTACCCCTTTTTCTCCCCAATTTCATGGTATCCAATTGTTTCGTAGCTACTACAAAAAAAAAGTCATGCGTCCTCCGATACACAACCCAACCAAGCCACACTGCTTCTGAACACAGCGCGCATCCAACCCGGAAGCCAGCCGCACCAATGTGTCGGAGGAAACACCGTGCACCTGGCGACCTTGGTTAGCGTGCACTGCGCCCGGCCCGCCACAGGAGTCGCTGGTGAGCGATGAGACAAGGAAGTAGTCGCTGGATCACAAGGATTTCCCTACCGGCCAAACCCTCCCTAACCCGGACGACGCTGGGCCAATAGTGAGCCGCCCCACGGACCTCCCGTTCGCGGCCGGTTACGACAGAGCCTGGGCACGAACCCAGAGTGTCTGGTGGCACAGCTGGCGCTGTAGTAAAGCGCCCTTAACCATTGCGCCCCCTCATTCATTCAAAGTAACGACAAACACTCACCTCATAAGAACACTGGTCTCCTGATTCCTGGTAGGAAATAAACAGCATACTTTACTTTCACCTCAAAGATCATTTCTGAACTGAACATATGACAGTTGGAGGATGTTCCCCCATAACGCGTCGGTTGAGCATCTTCATTTGAATTCACGCTCGTAGTCGACAAGACTGAATTCCACTTATTATTACTACACAATTACGATGAAGACAATACAAAAAAATAAATAAATACTACATTCAATTCAGTAAAATCAAATAATTAGAAGTCTAATCAAATCATTTTGATTATGTATGCAGGGTTAATTAAAAACAATGTTTCAATAGATCTATAAATAGTGAGATTCTAGTAGATAAAAGACATATTGAACCAGTCCTTACACTTTGGAGTGTTCAGAAGATTGGCTGGTAGTATATGACGCCTCCCGAGTCTCAGAATCGTCCCCTGTCTCCTGGCCTGCCTTGACCACCTTAGTGGCTGCCTGAAAAACAGGGGGTCAAGCAGAATAAAAACACTATTAGAGGAGTTACTTCCCAAAAGGCACCCGATACCCCTAAGTAAGTATGTACACCTTGTACGAGCCAGAAGAACGCATAGGACAGGAGGCGGCAGGGTAGCCTAGTGGTTAGAGTGTAGAGGTGGCAGGTTAGCCTAGTGGTTAGAGTGTAGAGGTGGCAGGTTAGCCTAGTGGTTAGAGTGTAGAGGTGGCAGGTTAGCCTAGTGGTTAGAGTGTAGAGGTGGCAGGTTAGCCTAGTGGTTAGAGTGTAGAGGTGGCAGGTTAGCCTAGTGGTTAGAGTGTAGAAGTGGCAGGTTAGCCTAGTGGTTAGAGTGTAGAAGTGGCAGGTTAGCCTAGTGGTTAGAGTGTAGAAGTGGCAGGTTAGCCTAGTGGTTAGAGTGTAGAAGTGGCAGGTTAGCCTAGTGGTTAGAGTGTAGAAGTGGCAGGTTAGCCTAGTGGTTAGAGTGTAGAAGTGGCAGGTTAGCCTAGTGGTTAGAGTGTAGAAGTGGCAGGTTAGCCTAGTGGTTAGAGTGTAGAAGTGGCAGGTTAGCCTAGTGGTTAGAGTGTAGAAGTGGCAGGTTAGCCTAGTGGTTAGAGTGTAGAAGTGGCAGGTTGGCCTAGTGGTTAGAGTGTAGAAGTGGCAGGTTGGCCTAGTGGTTAGAGTGTAGAAGTGGCAGGTTAGCCTAGTGGTTAGAGTGTAGAAGTGGCAGGTTAGCCTAGTGGTTAGAGTGTGGAAGTGGCAGGTTAGCCTAGTGGTTAGAGTGTAGAGGTGGCAGGGTAGCCTAGTGGTTAGAGTGTAGAGGTGGCAGGGTAGCCTAGTGGTTAGAGTGTAGAGGTGGTAGGGTAGCCTAGTGGTTAGAGTGTAGAGGTGGTAGGTAGCCTAGTGGTTAGAGTGTAGAGGTGGCAGGGTAGCCTAGTGGTTAGAGTGTAGAGGTGGCAGGTAGCCTAGTGGTTAGAGTGTAGAGGTGGCAGGTAGCCTAGTGGTTAGAGTGTGGAAGTGGCAGGTTAGCCTAGTGGTTAGAGTGTAGAGGTGGCAGGTTAGCCTAGTGGTTAGAGTGTTGAGGTGGCAGGTAGCCTAGTGGTTAGAGTGTAGAGGTGGCAGGGTAGCCTAGTGGTTAGAGTGTAGAGGTGGTAGGGTAGCCTAGTGGTTAGAGTGTAGAGGTGGTAGGTAGCCTAGTGGTTAGAGTGTAGAGGTGGCAGGGTAGCCTAGTGGTTAGAGTGTAGAGGTGGCAGGTAGCCTAGTGGTTAGAGTGTAGAGGTGGCAGGTAGCCTAGTGGTTAGAGTGTAGAGGCGGCAGGGTAGCCTAGTGGTTAGAGCATTGGACTAGTAACCGGAAGGTTGCAAGTTCGAATCCCCGAGCTGACGAGGTTCAAATCTGTCATCCTACCCCTGAACAGGCAGTTAACCCACTGTTCATAGGCAGTCATTGAAAATAAGAATTTGTTCTTAACTGACTTGCCTAGTAAATAAAGGTAAAATTAATTCCCTGCTTCTGTAGTTGATGCACCAGTACACACACCCCACCCCTCAATCCCTTATTGATGTCACCTGTTACACCCACTTCAAAAATCAGTGAAGATTGGGGGGGAAGAAGACAGGTTAAATAAGGATTTTTAAGAAATGGATAGTGTTAACTACCAGTCAAACATTTTAGACACACCTACTCATTCAAGTTTTTTTTTTTTTTTTTTTTTACTATTTTCGACATTGTAGAATAATAGTGAAGACATTAAAACTATGAAATAACACACATGGAATCATGTAGTAACCAGAATAAAATGTAAAATAACCACCCTTTACCTTGATGACAGCTTTCATAGTTGTACCACTGTCTTCGATATTATTCAACCAAATTCTTTTGGTTTGCGTCGTTAGCATATTTAGCTAGCAGCCTCCATGTAAAAAAAAATCACTATTACTTGTGCTCATTATGTTAGCATTCTAATAAATCGAAGACCAACAGGCTTTTGTTTTGGCGCTTGTGTTTCTAAACCGGTAAATCCCCAAAAATCCAGGAGTGAGAGTATGAAAATCTAGATAAGTGCCCAACTCTAGTCACTGGTTCAGATCCCTACCTGGAGCAGGAAGTCCGATGGGTGATTCTCCAGGAAGCGATCCAGGAAGGTCTGTATGTTCTCCAGCAGACGGTTCCAGCCGAAGGTGAGCAGGAAGGGGTGATACGTGTCCCTCTTACTGACGATCAACGACAGCTTGATTCCCAAGTTCTGGAAACGAAGGGAGGGAAATATAGCCTGAGTGCCACTCTGTTGGTGCGATCACTACAACTACCTGTCACTCATTGTCATTTCAAATGGCTTGACAATGACATCAATGGAGATGGCACGAGCACACACAGACCCGGGACCACTCATACACATACATACATACATACATATATACACATACATACATATATACACATACATACATACATATATATATATATACACACATACATACATATATATATACACACATACATACATATACACATATACATATATACACATACATACATACATACATACATATATACACACACACATATACATATACACATATACATATATACACATACATACACATACATACATATACACACATACATACACACATATATATATTAATTCATTATTTCACGGAAATCTGTAAACACTGGACAGGTACTTTAAAAGTCCCCAGTCATATATGTGCTGCGGAGGCATTGCTTACCTGTGGGATTTCACACTCCTCCTCGAGCCATTTGAGAGCTGATGAAGCCATGACGCTGTTCCCTTTCTCCAGACACACAGCAACACTCTGGAAGAGAAGACCAGTGAGTCAAAACGCACAGCAAGAGAAGACCAGTGAGTCAAAACGCACAGCAAGAGAAGACCAGTGAGTCAAAACGCACAGCAAGAGAAGACCAGTGAGTCAAAACGCACAGCAAGAGAAGACCAGTGAGTCAAAACGCACGGCAAGAGAAGACCAGTGAGTCAAAACGCACGGCAAGAGAAGACCAGTGAGTCAAAACGCACGGCAAGAGAAGACCAGTGAGTCAAAACGCACAGCAAGAGAAGACCAGTGAGTCAAAACGCACAGCAAGAGAAGACCAGTGAGTCAAAACGCACAGCAAGAGAAGACCAGTGAGTCAAAACACACAGCAAGAGAAGACCAGTGAGTCAAAACACACAGCAAGAGAAGACCAGTGAGTCAAAACACACAGCAAGAGAAGACCAGTGAGTCAAAACACACAGCAAGAGAAGACCAGTGAGTCAAAACACACAGCAACACTCTGGAATAGAAGACCAGTGAGTCAAAAAACACAGCAACATTCTGGAAGAGAAGACCAGTGAGTCAAAACACACAGCAACACTCTGGAAGAGAAGACCAGTGAGTCAAAACACACAGCAACACTCTGGAAGAGAAGACCAGTGAATTAAGCACAACTCATCAGTGCTATAAACAGAATTCAAGACAATACCTAGAAATCCATGCCTGGTTTCACAGCTTGTATGTGCTGTATTCCTCTCAGAATAAGAGTGCCGATCAAGGATTAGGTTTTGTTCAGAATAAGAGTGCGGAAGTCAATTATATAGTTAGATTAAGACACCGTGGACTGGTACAAGATATGGGACGGAAAACGTACCTCAATGCAGGGATGGGACATGCCACTGTACTCCAAATGTTACATTTATCCACACTGCTCCAGATAATATTTAAATACGGTTGTCCTGGAAACCTGCCCTCTTCATCCTCATGCTAGGTAGCATGTAACATTTTTCATTGGAATTTACAAAAGACAAAACTGACCCCCCCCTCCAAAAAACAACAAATCCCCTCCTGACTTTTGATGAGTCTCCTGGTCTGGTTAGTGTGTGACTTATAATAATAATGAATTGTTACATGTAGATAGACAGTATACACAGTAGGAATGTAGAGCACAGAAACCAACACATTAAATCATCACCTGAACATAGAGTAGATTGGTGATGTGCTGGAACAGAGTGACATCCGCCACAGTCTCTTCTTGAGACGCCCAGACACCGACAGCCGACATCAGAGGCGACAACCGCTCGTCTCTGTCGAAGGACACGTCTATAACAAACAACGACATATTATTATTATACTAGTTAATAAAGCTATCGAGACATCTAAACTTAAAGATCAGTACTGATTGATACCTGCAATGCAAACAAACGAAAGGCAACAAAACGAAACTAAAATATAGCTGGGTTAACTTACCTAAATGTTTCCCGTGCATTATCCGTGCGAGGAAGCCACATATCTGCCTTTTCTGTCTCTGTTCGGTGTTTAAACGAGGGGTACCATCAATGATCGCTAAAACAGAATGATACAGACCCGTTACAGCTAGTAACTACATTAGTCCATATAAACTAAATTAACCTCAACCAGCAAAACTTACTTTCCAGCGTCGAAATCGTTCGGTTGAATTCTTCAAATTTGCCCTCTTTGAAGAATTGACACAAACTAACAAAACTGAAGTCAATCATCCATTTTTTAACAACAGTTGTCACATCGGAAAAGCATACATTTTCATCTGTAGTGCTTGTAATTGTCAATGTTCTGTTATTTGGATCAGCCTCCATCGCTAATGTTTTTCAAACTGTTAACTATAACAGGAAATAAACACTTTTTTTCTTATTGATTCAAAATGTGCGCGTCCATCAGGTGATGGGACGATCTGTTGAACACAGCTCCCCCTAGCGCCTCGGAGTGGCTAACACAAGCTACACTTTTATTTATTAATTTGATTTAACCTTTATTTGATCAGGGAGTCATACAAATTTGAGTAGGCACGTTGTAATGGTTTTATTTTGGTCAATATGTTTTCTATTTGAATTTATTTAGCATATGTCTAGAATTCTTAAGCGAACGTTGGGTTGTGATAAGTGATTAACATTTACATTACATTTAAGTCATTTAGCAGACGCTCTTATCCAGAGCGACTTACAAATTGGTGAATTCACCTTCTGACATCCAGTGGAACAGCCACTTTACAATAGTGCATCTAAATCATTAAGGGGGGGGGGGGATGGTGAGAAGGATTACTTATCCTATCCTAGGTATTCCTTGAAGAGGTGGGGTTTCAGGTGTCTCCGGAAGGTGGTGATTGACTCCGCTGTCCTGGCGTCGTGAGGGAGTTTGTTCCACCATTGGGGGGCCAGAGCAGCGAACAGTTTTGACTGGGCTGAGCGGGAACTGTACTTCCTCAATGGTAGGGAGGCGAGCAGGCCAGAGGTGGATGAACGCAGTGCCCTTGCTTGGGTGTAGGGCCTGATCAGAGCCTGGAGGTACTGCGGTGCCGTTCCCCTCACAGCTCCGTAGGCAAGCACCATGGTCTTGTAGCGGATGCGAGCTTCAACTGGAAGCCAGTGGAGAGAGCGGAGGAGCGGGGTGACGTGAGAGAACTTGGGAAGGTTGAACACCAGACGGGCTGCGGCGTTCTGGATGAGTTGTAGGGGCTTAATGGCACAGGCAGGGAGCCCAGCCAACAGCGAGTTGCAGTAATCCAGACGGGAGATGACAAGTGCCTGGATTAGGACCTGCGCTGCTTCCTGTGTGAGGCAGGGTCGTACTCTGCGGATGTTGTAGAGCATGAACCTACAGGAGCGGGCCACCGCCATGATGTTGGTTGAGAACGACAGGGTGTTGTCCAGGATCACGCCAAGGTTCTTAGCGCTCTGGGAGGAGGACACAATGGAGTTGTCAACCGTGATGGCGAGATCATGGAACGGGCAGTCCTTCCCCGGGAGGAAGAGCAGCTCCGTCTTGCCGAGGTTCAGCTTGAGGTGGTGATCCGTCATCCACACTGATATGTCTGCCAGACATGCAGAGATGCGATTCGCCACCTGGTCATCAGAAGGGGGAAAGGAGAAGATTAATTGTGTGTCGTCTGCATAGCAATGATAGGAGAGACCATGTGAGGTTATGACAGAGCCAAGTGACTTGGTGTATAGCGAGAATAGGAGAGGGCCTAGAACAGAGCCCTGGGGACACCAGTGGTGAGAGCGCGTGGCGAGGAGACAGATTCTCGCCACGCCACCTGGTAGGAGCGACCTGTCAGGTAGGACGCAATCCAAGCGTGGGCCGCGCCGGAGATGCCCAACTCGGAGAGGGTGGAGAGGAGGATCTGATGGTTCACAGTATCGAAGGCAGCCGATAGGTCTAGAAGGATGAGAGCAGAGGAGAGAGAGTTAGCTTTAGCAGTGCGGAGCGCCTCCGTGATGCAGAGAAGAGCAGTCTCAGTTGAATGACTAGTCTTGAAACCTGACTGATTTGGATCAAGAAGGTCATTCTGAGAGAGATAGTGGGAGAGCTGGCCAAGGACGGCACGTTCAAGAGTTTTGGAGAGAAAAGAAAGAAGGGATACTGGTCTGTAGTTGTTGACATCGGAGGGATCGAGTGTAGGTTTTTTCAGAAGGGGTGCAACTCTCGCTCTCTTGAAGACGGAAGGGACGTAGCCAGCGGTCAGGGATGAGTTGATGAGCGAGGTGAGGTAAGGGAGAAGGTCCCCGGAAATGGTCTGGAGGAGAGAGGAGGGGATAGGGTCGAGCGGGCAGGTTGTTGGGCGGCCGGCCGTCACAAGAAGCGAGATTTCATCTGGAGAGAGAGGGGAGAAAGAGGTCAGAGCACAGGGTAGGGCAGTGTGAGCAGAACCAGCGGTGTCGTTTGACTTAGCAAACGAGGATCGGATGTCGTCGACCTTCTTCTCAAAATGGTTGACGAAGTCATCTGCAGAGAGGAGGAGGGGGGGGGGGGGGGAGGATTCAGGAGGGAGGAGAAGGTGGCAAAGAGCTTCCTAGGGTTAGAGGCAGATGCTTGGAATTTAGAGTGGTAGAAAGTGGCTTTAGCAGCAGAGACAGAGGAGGAAAATGTAGAGAGGAGGGAGTGAAAGGATGCCAGGTCCGCAGGGAGGCGAGTTTTCCTCCATTTCCGCTCGGCTGCCCGGAGCTCTGTTCTGTGAGCTCGCAATGAGTCATCGAGCCACGGAGCGGGAGGGGAGGACCGAGCCGGCCTGGAGGATAGGGGACATAGAGAGTCAAAGGATGCAGAAAGGGAAGAGAGGAGGGTTACCCTCTATATATTAATAAATATATAGAGGGTTACCCCTCGCTGCCGGTAGGCTGCCGGTAGCCTCGGTCTACAGCTACACCATACCTTTATGGGGAAAATCCGGTCATGAGCTCTGCACCAGGCGATAATTAGGCCACCTGTAGACAAATGTCGGGGAAACGGAATGCCCTGTTAGAGTAAAAGAGTTGACAAAAAGAGTTGACCTGCCTGTCCATCTGCAAATCAGTGGGTCAAAAGCACCTGAAATACGCAATAAAACTCAAACGTTATCAAAAAATAAAACAGCTGATTAAAAAACACACAATTAAAAACACATATGTACATATTTTTAGGAGCTCTCTGCTTCGGCTGCTACAACTAGGGTGCCATGACAACTAGCTAAGTACGTAAAGTAAACAAACTATGGATAATGTCACTATTCAAAGAAGTGCCATATCATCTCTGAGAGGCGAATGTTTTGTTACTATGGTAAAAAATATATATAGAAGAGATTTTGGAAACCCAATGTGAAATGTCTGGAAAACAATGACATGCTAAATATTTTATTAAACTAGGCAAATAAGTGAAGAACAAATTCTTATTTACAATGATGACCGGCCAAACCCAGACAACACTGGTACAGCTGGAATTGAACCAGGGTATCTGTAGTGACACCTCTAGCATTGAGATGTAGTGTCTTAGACCACTGAACCAGGGTGTCTGTAGTGACACCTCTAGCATTGAGATGTAGTGTCTTAGACCACTGAACCAGGGTATCTGTAGTGACACCTCTAGCATTGAGATGTAGTGTCTTAGACCTCTGAACCAGGGTGTCTGTAGTGACACCTCTAGCATTGAGATGTAGTGCCTTAGACCTCTGAACCAGGGTATCTGTAGTGACACCTCTAGCATTGAGATGTAGTGTCTTAGACCTCTGAACCAGGGTATCTGTAGTGACACCTCTAGCATTGAGATGTAGTGTCTTAGACCTCTGAACCAGGGTATCTGTAGTGACACCTCTAGCATTGAGATGTAGTGTCTTAGACCACTGAACCAGGGTGTCTGTAGTGACACCTCTAGCATTGAGATGTAGTGTCTTAGACCACTGAACCAGGGTATCTGTAGTGACACCTCTAGCATTGAGATGTAGTGTCTTAGACCACTGAACCAGGGTATCTGTAGTGACACCTCTAGCATTGAGATGTAGTGTCTTAGACCACTGAACCAGGGTATCTGTAGTGACACCTCTAGCATTGAGATGTAGTGTCTTAGACCTCTGAACCAGGGTGTCTGTAGTGACACCTCTAGCATTGAGATGTAGTGCCTTAGACCTCTGAACCAGGGTATCTGTAGTGACACCTCTAGCATTGAGATGTAGTGTCTTAGACCTCTGAACCAGGGTATCTGTAGTGACACCTCTAGCATTGAGATGTAGTGTCTTAGACCTCTGAACCAGGGTATCTGTAGTGACACCTCTAGCACTGAGATGTAGTGTCTTAGACCTCTGAACCAGGGTATCTGTAGTGACACCTCTAGCATTGAGATGTAGTGTCTTAGACCACTGAACCAGGGTATCTGTAGTGACACCTCTAGCATTGAGATGTAGTGCCTTAGACCTCTGAACCAGGGTATCTGTAGTGACACCTCTAGCATTGAGATGTAGTGTCTTAGACCACTGAACCAGGGTGTCTGTAGTGACACCTCTAGCATTGAGATGTAGTGTCTTAGACCTCTGAACCAGGGTATCTGTAGTGACACCTCTAGCATTGAGAAGCAGTGTCTTAGACCACTGAACCAGGGTATCTGTAGTGACACCTCTAGCATTGAGATGTAGTGTCTTAGACCACTGCGCCCCTCAGGAGCCCAAATTGAAGCATGTGTGCCATTCAGAGGTTGAAAGGTCAAGACAAAATATCTTTGTGCCTTGGAACGGGGGAAAGGTAGTAGGTGCCAGGTGCACAGGTTTGAGTCAAGAACTGCAACATTGCTGTTTTTCTTCACGTTCAACAGTTTCCTGTGTGTATCGACAATGGTCCACCGCCAATAGGACACGCAGCCAACGAGACTGTGGGAAGCATTGGAGACAACATGGGCCAGCATGCCTGTGGAGCGCTTTCGAGTCCATCGCTTTCAAGTCCATTGTGTTCCTAATGTGTTGTACACTTAGTAAAAAAAACATTTCCTATAAAATATGGAATAAAATTATGCTATAAAAATAACAAAAGAGGCATACAAAAACCAGAGATGCAAAACAACTGTCTGTAACTCATCAATCAATCAATCAATCAATCAATCAATCAATCAATCAATCAATCAATCACATATATTTTTAAAGCCTTTTTTACATCAGCCGATGTCACAAAGTGCTTTACAGTAACCCAGCCTAAAACCCCCAACAGCAAGTAATGCAGAAGCACGGTGGCTAGGAAACACTCCTTAGAAAGGCAAGAACCTAGGAAGAAACCTAGAGTAGAACCAGGCTATGAGGGGTGGCCAGTCCTCTTCTGGCTGTGCCGGGTGGAGATTATAACAGAACATGGCCAAGATGTTTAAATGTTCATAGATGACCAGCAGGGTCAAATAATAATAATCACAGTAGTTGTTGAGGGTGCAGCAAGTCAGCACCTCAGGAATAAATGTCAGTTGGCTTTTCATAGCCGATCATTCAGAGTGTCTCTACCGCTCCTGCTGCCTCTAGAGAGTTGAAAACAGCAGGTCTGGGACAGGTAGCATGTCCAGTGAACAGGTCAGGATTCCATAGCCGCAGGCAGAACAGTTGAAACTGGAGCAACGGGGGAGGGGGGGGGGGGTTAGAGAGAGAGCATACTTAAATTCACACAGGACACCAGATAAGACAGGAGAATAACTCCAGATATAACAGACTGACCCTACCCCCCGACACATAAACTACTGCAGCATAAATACTGGAGGCTGAGACAGGAGGGGTCGGGAGACACTGTGGCCCCGTCCGACGATACCCCCGGACAGGGCCAAACAGGAAGGATATAACCCCACCCACTTTACCAGAGCTTAGCCCCCACACCACAAGAGGGATATCTTCAACCACCAACTTACCATCCTGAGACAAGGCCGAGCCCACAAAGATCTCACCCTTGGCACGAACCCGAGGGGGGCGCCAACCAGGACAGGAAGATCACGTCAAAGACTCAACCCACTCAAGTGACGCACCCCTCCTCGGAACGGCATGGAAGAGCCCCAGTAAGCCAGTGACTCAGCCCCTGTAATAGGGTTAGAGGCAGAGAATCCCAATGGAGAGAGGGGAACCGGCCAGGCAGAGACAGTTTGATTTCTATTGTAATGTTTTAACTCTGCATCGTTGGGGCTCATAAGCATTTCACAGTAAAGTCTACCCCAGTTGTACTCGGCGCACGTGACAAACAAAATGTGATTTGATTTTGTAAAACAAAATTTAAAAAAAAGTAAAAGAGGTTGCAGTAGCCAGGATCAGTGCTGTCCAGGAGGTCTACTACAGTGGAGCTGAGATGAGAGAGATGCTCCACAGCCTGCAGTGGAGATGAGATGAGATGAGAGAGATGCCACACAACCTGCAGTGGAGATGAGATGAGAGAGATGCCCCACAGCCAACAGTGGAGATGAGATGAGAGAGATGCCCCACAACCTGCAGTGGAGATGAGAGGAGAGAGATGCCCCACAGCCTGCAGTGGAGATGAGAGGAGAGAAATGCCCCACAGCCTGCAGTGGAGATGAGATGAGAGAGATGCCCCACAGCCTGCAGCGGAGATGAGATGAGATGAGAGAGATGCCCCACAGCCTGCAGTGGAGATGAGATGAGATGAGGGAGATGCCCCACAGCCTGCAGTGGAGATGAGATGAGATGAGAGAGATGCCCCACAGCCTGCAGTGGAGATGAGATGAGAGGAGAGAGATGCCCCACAGCCTGCAGCGGAGATGAGATGAGAGAGATGCTCCACAGCTTGTTGTGTTATTTGCGCGACTGATGAGCTGCAGTGGAAAAACTAATACAAAATGAAAAAAACTTGAAATCCTTGTGAAGGCGGCAACAATTTTGTGGGATCTTCAGGACTTCATGGAGAAAACGTTACAGGGAGAGGTTCCCCCTTCTGCTCCTGAACCTGTCATTACAGTTCAGTCCGATTGAAGGAGAAAAGTTGTAGTTTTTGTATACCTTTCCACCTTCCAATATTATTTCTGCATTAAAGTTTATCCGTTGTCACCCATCCAGTAGGTGGCGACATTCACCTCTAACATTGTTTGAGGACTGCCATAATACTACCATAGAAGAAGTAGAAGGAGAAGTGGCGGGAAATTCTATAGAGAAGCTTCTGTGAGTTTACCTGTTTTCCACCACACCTGTCTAATGAGGGAGGGTTACTGTAGGTTTACCTGTTTTCTACCACACCTGGCTAATGAGGGAGGGTTACTGTAGGTTTACCTGTTTTCTACCACACCTGTCTAATGAGGGAGGGTTACTGTAGGTTTACCTGTTTTCTACCACACCTGTCTAATGAGGGAGGGTTACTGTAGGTTTACCTGTTTTCCACCACACCTGGCTAATGAGGGAGGGTTACTGTAGGTTTACCTGTTTTCTACCACACCTGGCTAATGAGGGAGGGTTACTGTAGGTTTACCTGTTTTCTACCACACCTGTCTAATGAGGGAGGGTTACTGTAGGTTTACCTGTTTTCCATCACACCTGTCTAATGAGGGAGGGTTACTGTAGGTTTACCTGTTTTCTACCACACCTGGCTAATGAGGGAGGGTTACTGTAGGTTTACCTGTTTTCTACCACACCTGGCTAATGAGGGAGGGTTACTGTAGGTTTACCTGTTTTCTACCACACCTGGCTAATGAGGGAGGGTTACTGTAGGTTTACCTGTTTTCTACCACACCTGTCTAATGAGGGAGGGTTACTGTAGGTTTACCTGTTTTCTACACACCTTACTGTGGGTTTACCTGTTTTCTACCACACCTGGCTAATGAGGGAGGGTTACTGTAGGTTTACCTGTTTTCTACCACACCTTACTGTAGGTTTACCTGTTTTCTACCACACCTGGCTAATGAGGGAGGGTTACTGTACGTTTACCTGTTTTCTACCACACCTGGCTAATGAGGGAGGGTTACTGTAGGTTTACCTGTTTTCTACCACACCTGTCTAATGAGGAGGTTACTGTAGGTTTACCTGTTTTCTACCACACCTGTCTAATGAGGGAGGGTTGCTGTAGGTTTACCTGTTTTCTACCACACCTGGCTAATGAGGGAGGGTTACTGTAGGTTTACCTGTTTTCTACCACACCTGTCTAATGAGGGAGGGTTACTGTAGGTTTACCTGTTTTCTACCACACCTGGCTAATGAGGGAGGTTACTGTAGGTTTACCTGTTTTCTACCACACCTGGCTAATGAGGGAGGGTTACTGTAGGTTTACCTGTTTTCTACCACACCTGGCTAATGAGGGAGGGTTACTGTAGGTTTACCTGTTTTCTACCACACCTGGCTAATGAGGGAGGGTTACTGTAGGCTTACCTGTTTTCCACCACACCTGGCTAATGAGGGAGGGTTACTGTAGGTTTACCTGTTTTCTACCACACCTGTCTAATGAGGGAGGGTTACTGTAGGTTTACCTGTTTTCTACCACACCTTACTGTGGGTTTACCTGTTTTCTACCACACCTGGCTAATGAGGGAGGGTTACTGTAGGTTTACCTGTTTTCTACCACACCTGGTTAATGAGGGAGGGTTACTGTAGGTTTACCTGTTTTCTACCACACCTTACTGTAGGTTTACCTGTTTTCTACCACACCTGGCTAATGAGGGAGGGTTACTGTACGTTTACCTGTTTTCTACCACACCTGGCTAATGAGGGAGGGTTACTGTAGGTTTACCTGTTTTCTACCACACCTGGCTAATGAGGGAGGGTTACTGTAGGTTTACCTGTTTTCTACCACACCTGGCTAATGAGGGAGGGTTGCTGTAGGTTTACCTGTTTTCTACCACACCTGGCTAATGAGGGAGGGTTACTGTAGGTTTACCTGTTTTCTACCACACCTTACTGTAGGTTTACCTGTTTTCTACCACACCTGGCTAATGAGGGAGGGTTACTGTAGGTTTACCTGTTTTCTACCACACCTGGCTAATGAGGGAGGGTTACTGTAGGTTTACCTGTTTTCTACCACACCTGTCTAATGAGGGAGGGTTGCTGTAGGTTTACCTGTTTTCTACCACACCTGGCTAATGAGGGAGGGTTACTGTAGGTTTACCTGTTTTCTACCACACCTGTCTAATGAGGGAGGGTTACTGTAGGTTTACCTGTTTTCTACCACACCTGGCTAATGAGGGAGGGTTACTGTAGGTTTACCTGTTTTCTACCACACCTGTCTAATGAGGGAGGGTTACTGTAGGTTTACCTGTTTTCCATCACACCTGGCTAATGAGGGAGGGTTACTGTAGGTTTACCTGTTTTCTACCACACCTGTCTAATGAGGGAGGGTTACTGTAGGTTTACCTGTTTTCTACCACACCTGGCTAATGAGGGAGGGTTACTGTAGGTTTACCTGTTTTCTACCACACCTGGCTAATGAGGGAGGGTTACTTTAGGTTTACCTGTTTTCTACCACACCTGGCTAATGAGGGAGGGTTACTGTAGGTTTACCTGTTTTCTACCACACCTGGCTAATGAGGGAGGGTTACTGTAGGTTTACCTGTTTTCTACCACACCTGGCTAATGAGGGAGGGTTACTGTAGGTTTACCTGTTTTCTACCACACCTGGCTAATGAGGGGAGGGTTACTGTAGGTTTACCTGTTTTCTACCACACCTGGCTAATGAGGGAGGGTTACTGTAGGTTTACCTGTTTTCTACCACACCTGGCTAATGAGGGAGGGTTACTGTAGGTTTACCTGTTTTCCATCACACCTGGCTAATGAGGGAGGGTTACTGTAGGTTTACCTGTTTTCTACCACACCTGGCTAATGAGGGAGGGTTACTGTAGGTTTACCTGTTTTCTACCACACCTGGCTAATGAGGGAGGGTTACTTACAGGGAGTTCACCTGTCTTCAGGATCTATCCTTCACCATGGAGTTGAGTTTAGTCTGTTATGGTGACAGGGAGTTCACCGGTCTCCACCACATCTGGCCAATGAGGGATCCCTCCACCACATCTGGCCAATGAGGGATCCCTCCACCACATCTGGCCAATGAGTGATCCCTCCACCACATCTGGCCAATGAGTGATCCCTCCACCACATCTGGCCAATGAGGGATCCCTCCACCACATCTGGCCAATGAGGGATCCCTCCACCACATCTGGCCAATGAGGGATCCCTCCACCACATCTGGCCAATGAGGATCCCTCCACCACATCTGGCCAATGAGTGATCCCTCCACCACATCTGGCCAATGAGGGATCCCTCCACCACATCTGGCCAATGAGGGATCCCTCCACCACATCTGGCCAATGAGGATCCCTCCACCACATCTGGCCAATGAGGGATCCCTACTAGATTAGTACAATGCAGGGGTTTCATCTCAATACGGTATCCTTCCTTTGAAGTGTGCACTTGTGTTCTTGTTGACTAAATGTGAAAGCATCTGATTGGTGGTTATTATGGGCTAGATGGAGTTTCCTACATGACAATCATTTCCTGGTAGTAAACAAGTGCACACTTGGGAGAAATGAGAGCTCATTGGGACCACAGTTTTTAAGGTAGGTCGATCATCACGTCCAATTTATGTGCAGAAATATAAACGAGTTGGTAAGATTATTCTCCTGTAGTAGTAGACTGGTCCTGAATCTCCCCTTGAGAATTAGACGGAGTTATTGACCATGACTTAAACAGGCACTATCAATTCAAAGTGTGTATTTGAAATGTAATCCATTTCCTCTTTGTGATAAATTGTTCATCCTCATTAGACACACAGACACACATTATTGAACCCACTGTTGGAAATGGAAAACTTGTTCTGAGTAATTAAGTGATTGATTGAGGTGATTAATTAACTCACATTTTTTGGTCGAAAGCACAATGATGCAATGAATGCTGTTGCTATCTGGTTTAGCTCGGTTGCTATCTGATTTTGCTCGGTTGCTATCTTATTTAGCTCGGTTGCTATCTTATTTAGCTCGGTTGCTATCTTATTTAGCTCGGTTGCTATCTTATTTAGCTCGGTTGCTATCTTATTTAGCTCGGTTGCTATCTTATTTAGCTCGGTTGCTATCTTATTTAGCTCGGTTGCTATCTTATTTAGCTCGGTTGCTATCTGATTTAGCTCGGTTGCTGTCTGATTTAGCTCGGTTGCTGTCTGATTTAGCTCGGTTGCTATCTGATTTAGCTCAGTTGCTTCCCTGAAATATGCAGTGGGGTCCCAAATTATTCACCCTTGATCAAGATGAGCAATAATGAGCGTATCAAAAATAATTCAAATACTGAACTATATTGCATCCTCTACATTTGGGTATTTATAGTATACTAATTTAATTGCTCAGAGAAAGAGATGTTTTTTTCTTCCCCTTTTTCTACCCAATTTCATGATATCCAAGTGGTAGTTACAGTCTTGTCTCATCGCTGCAACTCCGGTCACGGACTCGGGAGAGGCGAAGGTCGAGAGCAGTGGGTCCTCCAAAACACGATCAACCAAGCCACACTGCTTCTTGACACACTGCCCCCTTCACCTGGAAGCCAGTCGCACGTGTCAGAGGAAACACCGCACACCTCTGCCACAGGAGTCGCTAGAGCGCGAAAAGGACAAGGACATCCCGGCCAGCCAAACCTTCCCCTAACGCCGTTGGGCGCCGCCCCATGGGTCTCCCGGTCGTGGCCGGATACGACAGAGCCTGGACTCCAACCAGGATCCCTAGTGGCCAGCTAGCACTGCGATGGAGTACACCCTGTATATAGCCTCCACATTGACTCTGTACCGGTACCCCCTGTATATAGCCTCCACATTGACTCTGTACCGGTACCCCCTGTATATAGCCTCCACATTGACTCTGTACTGGTACCCCCTGTATATAGCCTCCACATTGACTCTGTACCGGTACCCCCTGTATATAGCCTCCACATTGACTCTGTACCAGTACCCCCCTGTATATAGCCTCCACATTGACTCTGTACTGGTACCCCCTGTATATAGCCTCCACATTGTACCGGTGCCCCCTGTATATAGCCTCCACATTGTACCGGTACCCCCTGTATATAGTCTCCACATTGTACCGGTGCCCCCTGTATATAGCCTCCACATTGACTCTGTACTGGTACCCCCTGTATATAGCCTCCACATTGACTCTGTACCGGTACCCCCTGTATATAGCCTCCACATTGACTCTGTACCGGTACCCCCTGTATATAGCCTCCACATGGACTCTGTACCGGTATCCCCTGTATATAGCCTCCACATTGACTCTGTACCGGTACCCCCTGTATATAGCCTCCACATTGACTCTGTACCGGTACCCCCTGTATATAGCCTCCACATTGACTCTGTATCGGTACCCCCTGTATATAGCCTCCCCATTGACTCTGTATCGGTACCCCCTGTATATAGCCTCCACATTGACTCTGTGCGGTACCCCCTGTATATAGCCTCCACATTGACTCTGTGCACCGGTACCCCCTGTATATAGCCTCCACATTGACTCTGTACTGGTACCCCCTGTATATAGCCTCCACATTGACTCTGTACCGGTACCCTCCCTGTATATAGCCTCCACATTGACTCTGTACCGGTACCCCCTGTATATAGCCTCCACATTGACTCTGTGCAGTACCCCTGTATATAGCCTCCACATTGACTCTGTGCCGGTACCCCCTGTATATAGCCTCCACATTGACTCTGTATCGGTACCCCCTGTATATAGCCTCCACATTGACTCTGTATCGGTACCCCCTGTATATAGCCTCCACATTGACTCTGTATCGCTACCCCCTGTATATAGCCTCCACATTGACTCTGTATCGGTACCCCCTGTATATAGCCTCCACATTGACTCTGTGCCGGTACCCCCTGTATATAGCCTCCACATTGACTCTGTGCCGGTACCCCCTGTATATAGCCTCCACATTGACTCTGTATCGGTACCCCCTTGTATATAGCCTCCACATTGAATCTGTATCGGTACCCCCTGTATATAGCCTCCACATTGACTCGGTACCGTAACACCCTGTATATAGCCTCCACATTGACTCGGTACCGTAACACCCTGTATATAGCCTCCACATTGACCCTGTACCGGTACCCCCTGTATATAGCCTCCACATTGACTCTGTATCGGTACCCCCTGTATATAGCCTCCACATTGACTCTGTATCGGTACCCCCTGTATATAGCCTCCACATTGACTCTGTATCGGTACCCCCTGTATATAGCCTCCACATTGACTCTGTATCGGTACCCCCTGTATATAGCCTCCACATTGACTCTGTACCGGTACCCCCTGTATATAGCCTCCACATTGACTCTGTATCGGTACCCCCTTGTATATAGCCTCCACATTGACTCTGTATCGGTACCCCCTGTATATAGCCTCCACATTGACTCTGTACCGTAACACCCTGTATATAGCCTCCACATTGACTCGGTACCGTAACACCCTGTATATAACCTCCACATTGACTCTGTACCGTAACACCCTGTATATAACCTCCACATTGACTCTGTACCGTAACACCCTGTATATAGCCTCCACATTGACTCGGTACCAGTACCCCCTGTATATAGCCTCCACATTGACTCTGTACCGGTACCCTCCCTGTATATAGCCTCCACATTGACTCTGTACCGGTACCCCCTGTATATAGCCTCCACATTGACTCTGTACCGGTACCCCCTGTATATAGCCTCCACATTGACTCTGTACCGGTACCCCCTGTATATAGCCTCCACATTGACTCTGTATCGGTACCCCCTTGTATATAGCCTCCACATTGACTCTGTATCGGTACCCCCTGTATATAGCCTCCACATTGACTCGGTACCGTAACACCCTGTATATAGCCTCCACATTGACTCGGTACCGTAACACCCTGTATATAGCCTCCACATTGACTCTGTACCGGTATCCCCTGTATATAGCCTCCACATTGACTCTGTACCGGTACCCCCTGTATATAGCCTCCACATTGACTCTGTATCGGTACCCCCTGTATATAGCCTCCACATTGACTCTGTATCGGTACCCCCTGTATATAGCCTCCACAGTGACTCTGTATCGGTACCCCCTGTATATAGCCTCCACATTGACTCTGTACCGGTACCCCCTGTATATAGCCTCCACATTGACTCTGTACCGGTACCCCCTGTATATAGCCTCCACATTGACTCTGTACTGGTACCCCCTGTATATAGCCTCCACATTGACTCTGCACCGGTACCCTCCCTGTATATAGCCTCCACATTGACTCTGTACCGGTACCCCCTGTATATAGCCTCCACATTGACTCTGTATCGGTACCCCCTGTATATAGCCTCCACATTGACTCTGTATCGGTACCCCCTGTATATAGCCTCCACATTGACTCTGTATCGGTACCCCCTGTATATAGCCTCCACATTGACTCTGTATCGGTACCCCCTGTATATAGCCTCCACATTGACTCTGTACCGGTACCCCCTGTATATAGCCTCCACATTGACTCTGTACCGGTACCCCCTGTATATAGCCTCCACATTGACTCTGTATCGGTACCCCCTTGTATATAGCCTCCACATTGAATCTGTATCGGTACCCCCTGTATATAGCCTCCACATTGACTCGGTACCGTAACACCCTGTATATAGCCTCCACATTGACTCGGTACCGTAACACCCTGTATATAGCCTCCACATTGACTCTGTACCGGTACCCCCTCTATATAGCCTCCACATTGACTCTGTACCGGTACCCCCTGTATATAGCCTCCACATTGACTCTGTATCGGTACCCCCTGTATATAGCCTCCACATTGACTCTGTATCGGTACCCCCTGTATATAGCCTCCACATTGACTCTGTATCGGTACCCCCTGTATATAGCCTCCACATTGACTCTGTATCGGTACCCCCTGTATATAGCCTCCACATTGACTCTGTACCGGTACCCCCTGTATATAGCCTCCACATTGACTCTGTATCATACCCCCTTGTATATAGCCTCCACATTGACTCTGTATCGGTACCCCCTGTATATAGCCTCCACATTGACTCGGTACCGTAACACCCTGTATATAGCCTCCACATTGACTCGGTACAGTAACACCCTGTATATAGCCTCCACATTGACTCTGTACCGGTATCCCCTGTATATAGCCTCCACATTGACTCTGTGCCGGTACCCCCTGTATATAGCCTCCACATTGACTCTGTATCGGTACCCCCTGTATATAGCCTCCACATTGACTCTGTATCGGTACCCCCTGTATATAGCCTCCACAGTGACTCTGTATCGGTACCCCCTGTATATAGCCTCCACATTGACTCTGTACGGTACCCCCTGTATATAGCCTCCACATTGACTCTGTACCGGTACCCCCTGTATATAGCCTCCACATTGACTCTGTACCGGTACCCCCTGTATATAGCCTCCACATTGACTCTGTACCGGTACCCCCTGTATATAGCCTCCACATTGACTCTGTACCGGTATCCCCTGTATATAGCCTCCACATTGACTCTGTACAGTACCCCCTGTATATAGCCTCCACATTGACTCTGTACCGGTATCCCCTGTATATAGCCTCCACATTGACTCTGTACCGGTACCCCCCCTGTATATAGCCTCCACATTGACTCTGTATCGGTACCCCCTGTATATAGCCTCCACATTGACTCTGTATCGGTACCCCCTGTATATAGCCTCTACAATGACTCTGTATCGGTACCCCCTGTATATAGGCTCTACATTGACTCTGTATCAGTACCCCCTGTATATAGCCTCTACATTGACTCGGTACCTGTACCCCCTGTATATAGCCTCCACATTGACTCTGTACCGGTACCCCCTGTATATAGCCTCCACATTGACTCTGTATCGGTACCCCCTTGTATATAGCCTCCACATTGAATCTGTATCGGTACCCCTGTAGCCTCCACATTGACTCTGTATCGGTACCCCTGTATATAGCCTCCCACATTGACTCTGTGTAGTACCCCTGTATATATAGCCCCATACAGATGGCTCTGCATTGCCCCTGTATATGACCTCCACATTGACTCTGTATCGGTACCCCCTTGTATATAGCCTCCCACACATTGACTCTGTATCGGGTGCACCCTGTATATAGCCTCCACATTGACTCTGTGCCGTAACACCCTACTCTGGCCTCCCATTGACTCGGTACCGTAACACCCTGTATATAACCTCACATTGACTCTGTACCGTAACACCCTGTATATAACCTCCACATTGACTCTGTACCGTAACACCCCTAGCATATAGCCTCCACATTGACTCAGTACCCAGTACCCCCTGTTTTATATAGCCTCCACATTGACTCTGTGCAGTGCCCTCCCTGTATATAGCCTCCACATTGACTCTGCACCGTGCCCCCTGTATATAGCCCTCCACATTTGACTCTGTACCCAGGTACCCCCTATCCTCGCCTCCCATTGACTCTGTGGTGCCCCCTGTATATAGCCTCCACATTGACTCTGTCATTTGCCCACACCCTATATAGCCTCCACATTGACTCTGTATCGGTACCCCCCCTGTATATAGCCTCCACATTGTTCAGTGCATTAACACCCTGTATAGCCTCCACATTGACTCGGTACCGTAACACCCTGTATATAGCCTCCACATTGACTCTGTACCGGTATCCCCTGTATACCAAGCCTCCCACATGCCGAGCTCTGTCACCCGGTACCCCCTGTATATAGCCTCCCATTGACTCTGTATCGGGGTACCCCCTGTATATAGCCTCCACATTGACTCTGTATCATTTTCCCCTGTATATAACTCCCACATTGACTCTGTATCAGTTTCCCCTGTATATAGCCTCCACATTGACTCTGTATCGGTACCCCCTGTATATAGCCTCCACATTGACTCTGTGCGGTACCCCCTGTATATGGCCTCCACATTGACTCTGTACCGGTACCCCCTGTATATAGCCTCCACATTGACTCTGTCGGTACCCCCTTGTATCTAGCCTCCCACATTGACTCTATCTCGGTACCCCCTGTATATAGCCTCATTGACTCTGTACCGTAACACCCTGTATATAGCCTCCACATTGACTCGGTGCCGTAACACCCTAATATGTAACCTCCACATTGACTCTGTACCGTAACACCCTGTATATAACCTCCACATTGACTCTGTACGTAACACCCTGTATATAGCCTCCACATTGACTCGGTACCAGTACCCCCTGTATATAGCCTCACATTGACTCTGTACAGTTTACCCTCCCTGTATATAGCCTCCACATTGACTCTGTGCGGTGCCCCCTGTATATAGCCTCCACATTGACTCTATGCAATTTTCCCCCTGTATATAGTCTCCACATTTATTTCAGTACCAGTACCCCCTGTAAAAAGCCTCCACATTGACTCTGTGTGTACCCCACTGTATATAGTCTCCACATTGACTCTGTATCGGTACCCCCTGTATATAGCCTCCACATTGACTCTGTATCGGTACCCCCTGTATATAGCCTCCACATTGACTCTGTATCGGTACCCCCTGTATATAGCCTCCACATTGACTCGGTACCA
>NW_027010822.1:654116-689702 GCF_036934945.1 Oncorhynchus masou masou | reverse complement strand
CATTACTGATGGAGGTCAGTGGTCAGGGACCAGGGACCAGCCATTACTGCAGGGAAGAGTTTGGCTCAGGGGGAAGAATGAAACAGCTGCTACGTTTGGCTTGGCTGACCTCAATGACTAGAGAAGAGAAGGTAGAGAAGAGATATCCACTGGCCGGGATCCTGTCTGGCAGACATCATCATCTATTAGCCAGGTAGAGAAGAGATATCCACTGGCTGGGATCCTGTCTGACATCATCTATTAGCCAGGTAGAGAAGAGATATCCACTGGCTGGGATCCTGTCTAGCAGACATCATCTATTAGCCAGGTAGAGAAGAGATATCCACTGGCTGGGATCCTGTCTAACAGACATCATCTATTAGCCAGGTAGAGAAGAGATATCCACTGGCTGGGATCCTGTCTAACAGACATCATCTATTAGCCAGGTAGAGAAGAGATCCAGAGATATCATCTATTAGCCAGGTAGAGAAGAGATATCCACTGGGATCCTGTCTAGCAGACATCATCTATTAGCCAGGTAGAGAAGAGATATCCACTGGGATCCTGGGATTAGCCAGGTAGAAGAGATATCCACTGGCTGGGATCCTGCAGACAACATCTATTAGCCAGGTAGAGAAGAGATATCCACTGGCTGGGATCCTGTCTAGCAGACATCATCTATTAGCCAGGTAGAGAAGAGATATCCACTGGCTGGGATCCTGTCTAGCAGACATCATCTATTAGCCAGGTAGAGAAGAGATATCCACTGGCTGGGATCCTGTCTAACAGACATCATCTATTAGCCAGGTAGAGAAGAGATATCCACTGGCTGGGATCCTGTCTAGCAGACATCATCTATTAGCCAGGTAGAGAAGAGATATCCACTGGCTGGGATCCTGTCTAGCAGACATCATCTATTAGCCAGGTAGAGAAGAGATATCCACTGGCTGGGATCCTGTCTAGCAGACATCATCTATTAGCCAGGTAGAGAAGAGATATCCACTGGCTGGGATCCTGTCTAGGAGACATCATCTATTAGCCAGGTAGAGAAGAGATATCCACTGGCCGGGATCCTGTCTAGCAGACATCATCTATTAGCCAGGTAGAGAAGAGATATCCACTGGCTGGGATCCTGTCTAACAGACAACATCATCTATTAGCCAGGTAGAGAAGAGATATCCACTGGCCGGGATCCTGTCTAGGAGACAACATCATCTATTAGCCAGGTAGAGAAGAGATATCCACTGGCTGGGATCCTGTCTAGCAGACATCATCTATTAGCCAGGTAGAGAAGAGATATCCACTGGCTGGGATCCTGTCTAACAGACAACATCTATTAGCCAGGTAGAGAAGAGATATCCACTGGCTGGGATCCTGTCTAGCAGACAACATCATCTATTAGCCAGGTAGAGAAGAGATATCCACTGGCTGGGATCCTGTCTAGCAGACATCATCTATTAGCCAGGTAGAGAAGAGATATCCACTGGCTGGGATCCTGTCTAGCAGACAACATCTATTAGCCAGGTAGAGAAGAGATATCCACTGGCTGGGATCCTGTCTAGCAGACATCATCTATTAGCCAGGTAGAGAAGAGATATCCACTGGCTGGGATCCTGTCTAGCAGACATCATCTATTAGCCAGGTAGAGAAGAGATATCCACTGGCTGGGATCCTGTCTAACAGACAACATCTATTAGCCAGGTAGAGAAGAGATATCCACTGGCTGGGATCCTGTCTAGCAGACAACATCATCTATTAGCCAGGTAGAGAAGAGATATCCACTGGCTGGGATCCTGTCTAGCAGACAACATCTATTAGCCAGGTAGAGAAGAGATATCCACTGGCTGGGATCCTGTCTAGGAGACAACATCTATTAGCCAGGTAGAGAAGAGATATCCACTGGCTGGGATCCTGTCTAGCAGACAACATCTATTAGCCAGGTAGAGAAGAGATATCCACTGGCTGGGATCCTGTCTAGGAGACATCATCTATTAGCCAGGTAGAGAAGAGATATCCACTGGCTGGGATCCTGTCTAGCAGACATCATCTATTAGCCAGGTAGAGAAGAGATATCCACCTGGGATCCTGTCTAACAGACATCATCTATTAGCCAGGTAGAGAAGAGATATCCACTGGCTGGCTGGGATCATGTCTAGCAGACAACATCTATTAGCCAGGTAGAGAAGAGATATCCACTGGCTGGGATCCTGTCTAACAGACATCATCTATTAGCCAGGTAGAGAAGAGATATCCACTGGCTGGGATCCTGTCTAACAGACATCATCTATTAGCCAGGTAGAGAAGAGATATCCACTGGCTGGGATCCTGTCTAGCAGACATCATCTATTAGCCAGGTAGAGAAGAGATATCCACTGGCTGGGATCCTGTCTAGCAGACATCATCTATTAGCCAGGTAGAGAAGAGATATCCACTGGCTGGGATCCTGTCTAGCAGACAACATCTATTAGCCAGGTAGAGAAGAGATATCCACTGGCTGGGATCCTGTCTAGCAGACATCATCTATTAGCCAGGTAGAGAAGAGATATCCACTGGCTGGGATCCTGTCTAGCAGACATCATCTATTAGCCAGGTAGAGAAGAGATATCCACTGGCTGGGATCCTGTCTAGCAGACAACATCTATTAGCCAGGTAGAGAAGAGATATCCACTGGCTGGGATCCTGTCTAGCAGACATCATCTATTAGCCAGGTAGAGAAGAGATATCCACTGGCTGGGATCCTGTCTAGCAGACATCATCTATTAGCCAGGTAGAGAAGAGATATCCACTGGCTGGGATCCTGTCTAACAGACATCATCTATTAGCCAGGTAGAGAAGAGATATCCACTGGCTGGGATCCTGTCTAGCAGACAACATCTATTAGCCAGGTAGAGAAGAGATATCCACTGGCTGGGATCCTGTCTAGCAGACAACATCTATTAGCCAGGTAGAGAAGAGATATCCACTGGCTGGGATCCTGTCTAGCAGACATCATCTATTAGCCAGGTAGAGAAGAGATATCCACTGGCTGGGATCCTGTCTAGCAGACATCATCTATTAGCCAGGTAGAGAAGAGATATCCACTGGCTGGGATCCTGTCTAGCAGACATCATCTATTAGCCAGGTAGAGAAGAGATATCCACTGGCTGGGATCCTGTCTAGCAGACAACATCTATTAGCCAGGTAGAGAAGAGATATCCACTGGCTGGGATCCTGTCTAGCAGACATCATCTATTAGCCAGGTAGAGAAGAGATATCCACTGGCTGGGATCCTGTCTAGCAGACATCATCTATTAGCCAGGTAGAGAAGAGATATCCACTGGCTGGGATCCTGTCTAGCAGACAACATCATCTATTAGCCAGGTAGAGAAGAGATATTCACTGGCTGGGATCCTGTCTAGCAGACAACATCATCTATTAGCCAGGTAGAGAAGAGATATCCACTGGCTGGGATCCTGTCTAGCAGACAACATCATCTATTAGCCAGGTAGAGAAGAGATATCCACTGGCTGGGATCCTGTCTAGGAGACATCATCTATTAGCCAGGTAGAGTAGAGATATCCACTGGCTGGGATCCTGTCTAGCAGACAACATCTATTAGCCAGGTAGAGAAGAGATATCCACTGGCTGGGATCCTGTCTAGCAGACATCATCTATTAGCCAGGTAGAGAAGAGATATCCACTGGCTGGGATCCTGTCTAGCAGACAACATCTATTAGCCAGGTAGAGAAGAGATATCCACTGGCTGGGATCCTGTCAACCAGACATCATCTATTAGCCAGGTAGAGAAGAGATATCCACTGGCTGGGATCCTGTCTAGCAGACAACATCTATTAGCCAGGTAGAGAAGAGATATCCACTGGCTGGGATCCTGTCTAACAGACAACATCTATTAGCCAGCTGGAGAAGAGATATCCACTGGCTGGGATCCTGTCTAGCAGACAACATCTATTAGCCAGGTAGAGAAGAGATATCCACTGGCTGGGATCCTGTCAACCAGATATCATCTATTAGCCAGGTAGAGAAGAGATATCCACTGGCTGGGATCCTGTCTAACAGACATCATCTATTAGCCAGGTAGAGAAGAGATATCCACTGGCTGGGATCCTGTCAACCAGACATCATCTATTAGCCAGGTAGAGAAGAGATATCCACTGGCTGGGATCCTGTCTAACAGACATCATCTATTAGCCAGGTAGAGAAGAGATATCCACTGGCTGGGATCCTGTCTAGCAGACATCATCTATTAGCCAGGTAGAGAAGAGATATCCACTGGCTGGGATCCTGTCTAGCAGACAACATCATCTATCACTGAATATCGGGAAGCCTTTCTTCCGTTGGAGGTTAGAGGTCAACATACTACAACTCCGGCAAGTAGGGCTGTGAGAGGGAGGGGGGGTGGGGGGGGGGAGGAGCGACGGAGAGGTCAGACTCATGTTCATCTGTTTATTACTGGAGGGAGGGAGCCCTTCTTCCTGTAGGGAGGTTCTTCTGCTGGAGGTTAGATCTACAGTTTTAGAGTCTATAAAATGGACCTTCCCATTCAAGTCAATGGTGGCAGAATGGGTTGGACTGGTTAGCAGCCATAGTGAGTCTACCGATACGTTCCCAGTCAAACTGCATGATTAGTGGCTTCCAAAGACTGTTCTATAGAGTATATTTCTATGGTTAGAACCCTTCTGTTATGAACTTGAGTGAAGACCCAAAAGCGGTTTTAACAGAAAACAGAGTTCTTTAATGAAAATACAGGAATGGCATAAATCCTCTTCCAACGTTGTCAGCGGAACAAAAAGAACGTTAGTATAGTGCAGGATGCTCCTGCCAGGCAGACTCCGACAGGACAGGACAAGGTGGAAGCAAACGAGACGACAGCTTGCTTCTGGCATCAAAAAACACAAACAAGAATCAGACACTGAAAGTAGCAGGAACAGAGAAAGAAATAGAGACCTAATCAGAGGGGGAAGAGAGAACAGGTGGGGAAGAGTGAAAGAGCTAGTTAGGGCAGATGTAGAACAGCTGAGGAATGAGAGACAGAGAAGGTAACCTAAAAAGACCAGCAGAGAGAGAGTGAAGAGAAAGGACAGGAACAGACATAACAAGACATGACAGTACCCCCCACTCACCGAGCGCCTCCTGGCGCACTCGAGGAGGAAACCTGGCGGCAACGGAGGAAATCATCGATCAGCGAACGGTCCAGCACGTCCCGAGAGGGAACCCAACTCCTCTCCTCAGGACCGTACCCCTCCCAATCCACTAGGTACTGATGACCACGGCCCCGAGGGCGCATGTCCAAAATCTTACGAACCCTGTAGATGGGTGCTCGACAAGGATGGGGGGAGGGACGAGCGGGGGCGCGAAGAACGGGCTTAACACAGGAGACATGGAAGACCGGGTGAACGCGACGAAGATAGCGGGAGAAGAAGTCGCACTGCGACAGGATTAATGACCTGGGAAATACGGAACGGACCAATGAACCGCGGGGCCAACTTGCGAGAAGCTGTCCTAAGGGGAAGGTTCTGAGTGGAGAGCCATACTCTCTGACCGCAACAATATCTAGGACTCTTGGTCCTACGCTATTAGCGGCCCTCACAGTCTGCGCCCTATTACGGCAAAGTGCCGACCTGACCCCTTCCAGGTGCGCTCGCAACGCTGGACAAAAGCCTGAGCGGAGGGGACGCAGGACTCGGCGAGCTGAGATGAGAACAGCGGAGGCTGGTACCCGAGGCTACACTGAAAAGGGGATAGACCGGTAGCAGACGAGGGAAGCGAGTTGTGGGCGTACTCTGCCCAGGGGAGCTGTTCTGACCAAGACGCAGGGTTACGAAAAGAAAGACTGCGTAAAAATGCGACCAACAGTCTGATTGGCCCGTTCGGCTTGACCGTTAGACTGGGGATGAAAGCCGGACGAGAGACTGACGGAAGCCCCAATCAAACGGCAAAACTCCCTCCAAAATTGAGACGTGAACTGCGGGCCTCTGTCGGAAACGACGTCAGACGGAAGGCCATGAATTCGGAAAACATTCTCGATAATGATCTGAGCCGTCTCCTTAGCAGAAGGGAGCTTATCGAGAGGAATGAAATGAGCCGCCTTAGAGAATCTATCGACAACCGTAAGAATAACTGTCTTCCCCGCTGATGAAGGCAGTCCGGTGATAAAATCTAAAGCGATGTGAGACCACGGTCGAGAGGGAATGGGAAGCGGTCTGAGACGGCCGGCAGGAGGAGAGTTCCCAGATTTAGTCTGCGCGCAGACCGAACAAGCGGCGACAAATCGACGCGTCACGTTCCCGAGTGGGCCACCAGAAACGCTGGCGAATGGAAGCGAGCGTACCCCGAACGCCGGGGTGGCCGGCTAACTTGGCAGAGTGGGCCCACTGAAGAACGGCCGGACGAGAAGGAACGGGAACGAACAGAAGGTTCCTAGGACAAGCTCGCGGCGACGGAGTGTGAGCGAGTGCTTGCTTTACCTGCCTCTCAATTCCCCAGACAGTCAACCCGACAACACGCCCCTCAGGGAGAATCCCATCGGGGTCGGTGGAGACCTCAGAAGAACTGAAGAGACGAGATAAAGCATCAGGTTTGGTGTTTTTTTTTGAGCCCGGACGATAAGAAATAACAAACTCGAAACGAGCGAAAAACAGAGCCCAACGAGCCTGACGCGCATTAAGTCGTTTGGCTGAACGGATGTACTCAAGGTTCCTATGGTCAGTCCAAACGACAAAAGGAACGGTCGCCCCCTCCAACCACTGTCGCCATTCGCCTAGGGCTAAGCGGATGGCGAGCAGTTCGCGATTACCAACATCATAGTTACGTTCTGACGGCGATAAGCGATGAGAGAAAAACGCGCAAGGATGGACCTTGCCGTCAGAGAGAGAGCGCTGAGAAAGAATGGCTCCCACGCCCACCTCTGACGCGTCAACCTCAACAACAAACTGTCTAGAGATGTCAGGTGTAACAAGAATAGGTGCGGATGTAAAACGATTCTTAAGAAGATCAAAAGCTCCCTGGGCGGAAACGGACCACTTAAAGCACGTCTTAACAGAAGTAAGGGCTGTGAGAGGAGCTGCCACCTGACCGAATTTACGGATGAAACGACGGTAGAAATTAGCGAAGCCCAGAAAGCGCTGCAGCTCAACGCGTGACTTAGGAACGGGCCAATCAATGACAGCCTGGACCTTAGCGGGATCCATCTTAATGCCCTCAGCGGAAATAACGGAACCGAGAAAAGGGACAGAGGCGGCATGAAAAGTGCACTTCTCAGCCTTCACATAAAGACAGTTCTCCAAAAGGCGCTGGAGGACGCGGCCGCACGTGCTGAACATGAATCGAGAGAGACGGTGAAAAAATCAGGATATCGTCCATGTAAACGAAAACAAAAATGTTCAGCATGTCTCTCAGGACGTCGTTAACTAGTGCCTGAAAGACAGCTGGAGCGTTAACGAGGCCGAAAGGAAGAACCCGGTATTCAAAGTGCCCTAACGGAGTGTTAAACGCCGTCTTCCACTCGTCCCCCTCCCTGATGCGCACGAGATGGTAGGCGTTACGAAGGTCCAATTTGGTGAAAAACCTGGCTCCTGCAGGATCTCGAAGGCTGAAGACATAAGAGGAAGCGGATAACGATTCTTAACTGTTATGTCATTCAGCCCTCGATAATCCACGCATGGGCGCAGGGACCCGTCCTTCTTCTGAACAAAAAAAAACCCCGCTCCGGCGGGGAGGAGGAGGAGACTATGGTACCGGCGTCGAGCGAAACCGACAAATAATCCTCGAGAGCCTTACGTTCGGGAGCCGACAGAGAGTATAATCTACCCCGGGGGAGTAGTTCCCGGAAGGAGATCAATACTACAGTCATACGACCGGTGTGGAGGGAGAGAAGTGGCCTTGGAACGACTGAACACCGTGCGCAGATCGTGATACTCCTCCGGCACCCCTGTCAAATCGCCAGGCTCCTCCTGTGAAGAAGAGACAGAGGAAACAGGAGGGATAGCAGACATTAAACAGGTTACATGACAAGAAACATTCCAGGATAGGATAGTATTACTAGACCAATTAATAGAAGGGTTATGGCGCACTAGCCAGGGATGACCCAAAACAACAGGTGTAAAAGGTGAACGAAAAATTAAAAAAGAAATGGTTTCGCTATGATTACCAGAGACAGTGAGGGTTAAAGGCAGCGTCTCACGCTGAATCTTGGGGAGAGAACTACCATCTAAAGCGAACAAGGCCCTGGGCTCCCTAACTGTCTGAGAGGAATGTCATGTTCCCGAGCCCAGGTCTCGTCCATAAAACAGCCCTCCGCCCCAGAGTCTATCAAGGCACTGCAGGAAGCAGATGAACCGGGCCAGCGGAGATGGACCGGAAAGGTAGTGCGTGATCCAGAAGGAGAGGCCTGAGTAGTTGCGCTCACCAGTAGCCCTCCTCTTACTGATGAGCTCTGGCTTTTACTGGACATGAGGTGACAAAATGACCAGCGGAGCCGCAGTAGAGACAGAGGCGATTGGTGATTCTCCGTTCCCTCTCCTTGGCCGAGATGCGAATACCCCCCAGCTGCATAGGCTCAGCATCCGAGCCGGCGGAGGACGGTGGCAGTGATGCGGCAGGTGGCAGTGATGTGGAGAGGGGAGCAACGGAGAACGTGAGCTCCTTTCCACGAGCTCGGCGACGAAGATCAAACCGTCGCTCTATGCGAATAGCGAGAGCTATTAAGGAGTCCAGACTGGAAGGAACCTCCCGGGAGAGGATCTCATCCTTAACCTCGACGTGGAGACCCTCCAGAAAACGAGCGAGCAAAGCCGGCTCGTTCCAGTCACTAGAGGCAGCGAGAGTGCGAAACTCAATAGAATAATCCGTTATGGATCTACTCCCCTGACATAGGGAAGACAGGGCCCTGGAAGCCTCCTCGCCAAAAACAGAACGGTCAAAAACCCGTATCATCTCCTCCTTAAAGTCCTGATACTGGTTAATACACTCAGCCCTCGCCTCCCAGACTGCCGTGCCCCACTCACGCGCCCGTCCGGTAAGGAGAGAAATGACGTAGGCGATGCGGGCTGCGCTCCTGGAGTAAGTGTTGGGCTGGAGAGAGAACACCACATCACACTGAGTGAGGAATGAGCGGCACTCAGTGGGCTCCCCAGAGTAACACGGCGGGTTGTTGATCCTGGGCTCCGGAGACTCGGAAACCCTGGAAGTGGGCGGTGGATCGAGGTGGAGTTGGTGAACCTGTCTTGTGAGGTCGGAGACTTGGACGGCCAGGGTCTCAACGGCATGTTGAGCAGCAGACAATTCCTCCTCGTGTCTGCCTAGCATCGCTCCCTGGATCTCGACGGCGGAGTGAAAAGGGTCCGGAGCCGCTGGGTCCATTCTTGGTCTGATTCTTCTGTTATGAACTTGAGTGAAGACCCAAAAGCGGTTTTAACAGAAAACAGAGTTCTTTAATGAAAATACAGGAATGGCATAAATCCTCTTCCAACGTTGTCAGCGGAACAAAAAGAACGTTAGTATAGTGCAGGATGCTCCTGCCAGGCAGACTCCGACAGGACAGGACAAGGTGGAAGCAAACGAGACGACAGCTTGCTTCTGGCATCAAAAAACACAAACAAGAATCAGACACTGAAAGTAGCAGGAACAGAGAAAGAAATAGAGACCTAATCAGAGGGGGAAGAGAGAACAGGTGGGGAAGAGTGAAAGAGCTAGTTAGGGCAGATGTAGAACAGCTGAGGAATGAGAGACAGAGAAGGTAACCTAAAAAGACCAGCAGAGAGAGAGTGAAGAGAAAGGACAGGAACAGACATAACAAGACATGACACCTTCTGCTTCTTTCAGTCAGGGAGGAAAGGAAACCCTTACTGATGGAGGTCAGAGGTCAGGGACCAACCATTACTGATGGAGGTTAGTGACCAGGGACCAGTCATTACTGATGGAGGTCAGGAACCAGGGACCAGTCATTACTGATGGAGGTCAGTGGTCAGGGACCAGTCATTACTGATGGAGGTTAGTGGTCAGGGACCAGGGACCAGTCATTACTGATGGAGGTCAGTGGTCAGGGACCAGTCATTACTGATGGAGGTCAGTGGTCAGGGACCAACCATTACTGATGGAGGTCAGTGGTCAGGGACCATCCATTACTGATGGAGGTCAGTGGTCAGGGACCAGGGACCAGCCATTACTGATGGAGGTCAGTGGTCAGGGACCAGTCATTACTGATGGAGGTCAGGGGTCAGGGACCAACCATTACTGATGGAGGTCAGTGGTCAGGGACCAGTCATTACTGATGGAGGTCAGGGGTCAGGGACCAACCATTACTGATGGAGGTCAGAGGTCAGGGACCATCCATTACTGATGGAGGTCAGTGGTCAGGGACCAGGGACCAGCCATTACTGATGGAGGTTAGTGGTCAGGGACCAGCCATTACTGATGGAGGGCAGTGGTCAGGGACCAGTCATTACTGATGGAGGTCAGGGACCAGGGACCATCCATTACTGATGGAGGTTAGTGGTCAGGGACCAGCCATTACTGATGGAGGTTAGTGGTCAGGGACCAGTCATTACTGATGGAGGTCAGTGGTCAGGGACCAGTCATTACTGATGGAGGTTAGTGGTCAGGGACCAGCCATTACTGATGGAGGTCAGTGGTCAGGGACCAGTCATTACTGATGGAGGTCAGTGGTCAGGGACCAGTCATTACTGATGGAGGTCAGTGGTCAGGGACCAGGGACCAGCCATTACTGATGGAGGTTAGTGGTCAGGGACCAGTCATTACTGATGGAGGTCAGTGGTCAGGGACCAGTCATTACTGATGGAGGTCAGTGGTCAGGGACCAGTCATTACTGATGGAGGTCAGGGACCAGTCATTACTGATGGAGGTTAGTGGTCAGGGACCAGTCATTACTGATGGAGGACAGTGGTCAGGGACCAACCATTACTGATGGAGGTTAGTGGTCAGGGACCAGGGACCAGCCATTACTGATGGAGGTTAGTGGTCAGGGACCAGTCATTACTGATGGAGGTCAGTGGTCAGGGACCAGTCATTACTGATGGAGGTCAGTGGTCAGGGACCAGGGACCAGCCATTACTGATGGAGGTTAGTGGTCAGGGACCAGTCATTACTGATGGAGGTCAGTGGTCAGGGACCAGTCATTACTGATGGAGGTCAGAGGTCAGGGACCAGTCATTACTGATGGAGGTCAGTGGTCAGGGACCAGTCATTACTGATGGAGGTCAGAGGTCAGGGACCAGTCATTACTGATGGAGGTCAGGGACCAGGGACCAGGGACCAGTCATTACTGATGGAGGTCAGTGGTCAGGGACCAGTCATTACTGATGGAGGTCAGAGGTCAGGGACCAGTCATTACTGATGGAGGTCAGTGGTCAGGGACCAGTCATTACTGATGGAGGTCAGGGACCAGGGACCAGTCATTACTGATGGAGGTCAGTGGTCAGGGACCAGCCATTACTGATGGAGGTCAGTGGTCAGGGACCAGTCATTACTGATGGAGGTCAGGGACCAGGGACCAGTCATTACTGATGGAGGTCAGTGGTCAGGGACCAGTCATTACTGATGGAGGCCAGTGGTCAGGGACCAGGGACCAGTCATTACTGATGGAGGTCAGTGGTCAGGGACCAGCCATTACTGATGGAGGTCAGTGGTCAGGGACCAGGGACCAGTCATTACTGATGGAGGTCAGGGACCAGGGACCAGTCATTACTGATGGAGGTCAGGGGTCAGGGACCAGGGACCAGCCATTACTGATGGAGGTCAGTGGTCAGGGACCAGGGACCAGCAATTACTGATGGAGGTCAGGGGTCAGGGACCAGGGACCATCCATTACTGATGGAGGTCAGGGGTCAGGGACCAGCCATTACTGATGGAGGTCACGGACCACGGACCAGCCATTACTGATGGAGGTCAGTGGTCAGGGACCAGCCATTACTGATGGAGGTCAGGGACCAGGGACCATCCATTACTGATGGAGGTCAGGGGTCAGGGACCAGCCATTACCGATGGAGGTCAGGGACCAGGGACCAGTCATTACTGATGGAAGTCAGTGGTCAGGGACCAGGGACCAGTCATTACTGATGGAGGTCAGGGACCAGGGACCAGTCATTACTGATGGAGGTTAGTGGTCAGGGACCAGCCATTACTGATGGAGGTCAGTGGTCAGGAACCAGTCATTACTGATGGAGGTCAGTGGTCAGGGACCAGTCATTACTGATGGAGGTCAGTGGTCAGGGACCAGTCATTACTGATGGAGGTCAGTGGTCAGGGACCAGGGACCAGTCATTACTGATGGAGGTCAGTGGTCAGGGACCAGCCATTACTGATGGAGGTTAGTGGTCAGGGACCAGCCATTACTGATGGAGTGCAGTGGTCAGGGACCAGTCATTACTGATGGAGGTCATTTTTCAGGGACCAGTCATTACTGATGGAGGTCAGTGGTCAGGGACCAGCCATTACTGATGGAGGTTAGTGGTCAGGGACCAGTCATTACTGATGGAGGTCAGTGGTCAGGGACCAGGGACCAGTCATTACTGATGGAGGTCAGTGGTCAGGGACCAGTCATTACTGATGGAGGTCAGTGGTCAGGGACCAGTCATTACTGATGGAGGTTAGTGGTCAGGGACCAGTCATTACTGATGGAGGTTAGTGGTCAGGGACCAGCCATTACTGATGGAGGTCAGGGACCAGTCATTACTGATGGAGGTCAGTGGTCAGGGACCAGTCATTACTGATGGAGGTCAGTGGTCAGGGACCAGTCATTACTGATGGAGGTCAGTGGTCAGGGACCAGTCATTACTGATGGAGGTCAGTGGTCAGGGACCAGTCATTACTGATGGAGGTCAGTGGTCAGGGACCAGTCATTACTGATGGAGGTCAGTGGTCAGGGACCAGTCATTACTGATGGAGGTTAGTGGTCAGGGACCAGCCATTACTGATGGAGGTTAGTGGTCAGGGACCAGTCATTACTGATGGAGGTTAGTGGTCAGGGACCAGTCATTACTGATGGAGGTTAGTGGTCAGGGACCAGTCATTACTGATGGAGGTCAGGGACCAGGGACCAGTCATTACTGATGGAGGTTAGTGGTCAGGGACCAGCCATTACTGATGGAGGTTAGTGGTCAGGGACCAGTCATTACTGATGGAGGTCAGGGACCAGGGACCAGTCATTACTGATGGAGGTCAGTGGTCAGGGACCAGCCATTACTGATGGAGGTCAGGGACCAGGGACCAGCCATTACTGTTGGAGGTTAGTGACCAGGGACCAGCAATTACTGTTGGAGGTTAGTGGTCAGGGACCAGGGACCAGCAATTACTGTTGGAGGTTAGTGGTCAGGGACCAGGGACCAACCATTACTGCAGGGAAGATTTTGGCTCAGGGGGAAGAATGAAACAGCTGCTACGTTTGGCTTGGCTGACCTCAATGACGCTCTCTCTCTCTCTCTCTCTCTCTCAATCTCTCTCTCTCTCTCAATCTCTCTCTCTCTTGATCTCAATCTCTGTCTCTCTCTCTCTCTCTCTCTCTCTCTCTTGATCTCAATCTCTCTACTCTATCAGGCAAAAGGAATCCACATCCATTCAAAAGCAAATCTTTCATTTACATATTTTCATACTTCTTTTCAGCAGCTTGTGCCATTAACCCATTCCTCCTCTCCTCCATTCCTCCTCTCCTCCATTCCTCCTCTCCTCCATTCCTCCCCCCCCCATTCCTCCTCTCCCCCATTCCTCCCCCCCCCATTCCTCCTCTCCCCCATTCCTCCTCTCCCCATTCCTCCTCTCCTCCATTCCTCCTCCCCTCCATTCCTCCTCTCCTCCATTCCTCCTCTCCTCCATTCCTCCTCTCCTCCATTCCTCCTCTCCTCCATTCCTCCTCCCCTCCATTCCTCCTCTCCTCATTCCTCCCCCTCCATTCCTCCCCTCCTCCATTCCTCCTCCCCTCCATTCCTCCTCTCCTCCATTCCTCCTCTCCTCCATTCCTCCTCTCCTCCATTCCTCCTCTCCTCCATTCCTCCTCTCCTCCATTCCTCCTCTCTCCTCCTCTCCTCCATTTCTCCTCTCCTCCTCTCCTCCATTCCTCCTCTCCTCCATTCCTCCTCTCCTCCATTCCTCCTCCCCTCCATTCCTCCTCCCCTCCATTCCTCCTCTCCTCCATTCCTCCTCTCCTCCATTCCTCCTCTCCTCCATTCCTCCTCTCCTCCTCTCCTCCATTCCTCCTCTCCTCCATTCCTCCTCCCCTCCATTCCTCCTCCCCTCCATTCCTCCTCTCCTCATTCCTCCCCCCCTCCATTCCTCCCCTCCTCCATTCCTCATCCCCTCCATTCCTCCTCTCCTCCATTCCTCCTCTCCTCCATTTCTCCTCTCCTCCATTTCTCCATTCCTCCTCTCCTCCATTCCTCCTCTCCTCCATTCCTCCTCTCCTCCATTCCTCCATTCCTCCTCTCCTCCTCTCCTCCATTCCTCCTCTCCTCCTCTCCTCCTCTCCTCCATTCCTCCTCTCCTCCATTCCTCCTCTCCTCCATTCCTCCTCTCCTCCATTCCTCCTCTCCTCCTCAGAACATAATTTCCCCATCTAACACAGGAACAATGGGTAGTGGAGACATCACACTACAGGTGCCAGAAGGGTAAATCCGTAGGTGTAGTTTCACAATGCATGCTGAGGCTGCCTCAATAGACTGAGGCTGGGAACCGACTACTGGATGCATGCTGAGACTGCCTGAATAGACGGAGGTTGGGAACCGACTACTGGATGCATGCTGAGGCTGCCTGAATAGACTGAGGCTGGGAACCGACTACTGGATGCATGCCGAGGCTGGCTGAATAGACGGAGGCTGGGAACCGACTACTGGATGCATGCCGAGGCTGGCTGAATAGACTGAGGCTGGGAACCGACTACTGGATGCATGCTGAGGCTGCCTGAATAGACGGAGGCTGGGAACCGACTACTGGATGCATGCCGAGGCTGCCTGAATAGACTGAGGCTGGGAACCGACTACTGGATGCATGCCGAGGCTGGCTGAATAGACTGAGGCTGGGAACCGACTACTGGATGCATGCTGAGGCTGCCTGAATAGACAGGTTGGGAACCGACTACTGGATGCATGCCGAGGCTGCTTGAATAGACTGAGGCTGGGAACCGACTACTGGATGCATGCTGAGGCTGCCTGAATAGACGGAGGCTGGGAACCGACTACTGGATGCATGCCGAGGCTGCCTGAATAGACTGAGGCTGGGAACCGACTACTGGATGCATGCCGAGGCTGCCTGAATAGACGGAGGCTGGGAACCGACTACTGGATGCATGCCGAGGCTGCTTGAATAGACTGAGGCTGGGGACCGACTACTGGATGCATGCCGAGGCTGCCTGAATAGACTGAGGCTGGGAACCGACTACTGGATGCATGCCGAGGCTGCTTGAATAGACTGAGGCTGGGGACCGACTACTGGATGCATGCCGAGGCTGCCTGAATAGACTGAGGCTGGGAACCGACTACTGGATGCATGCCGAGGCTGCCTGAATAGACTGAGGCTGGGAACCGACTACTGGATGCATGCCGAGGCTGCCTGAATAGACTGAGGCTGGAACCGACTACTGGATGCATGCCGAGGCTGCCTGAATAGACGGAGGCTGGGAACCGACTACTGGATGCATGCCGAGGCTGCCTGAATAGACGGAGGCTGGGAACCGACTACTGGATGCATGCTGAGGCTGCCTGAATAGACTGAGGCTGGGAACCGACTACTGGATGCATGCCGAGGCTGCCTGAATAGACGGAGGCTGGGAACCGACTACTGGATGCATGCCGAGGCTGCCTGAATAGACGGAGGCTGGGAACCGACTACTGGATGCATGCTGAGGCTGCCTGAATAGACTGAGGCTGGGAACCGACTACTGGATGCATGCCGAGGCTGCCTGAATAGACTGAGGCTGGGAACCGACTACTGGATGCATGCCGAGGCTGCCTGAATAGACGGAGGCTGGGAACCGACTACTGGATGCATGCCGAGGCTGCCTGAATAGACTGAGGCTGGGAACCGACTACTGGATGCATGCCGAGGCTGCCTGAATAGACTGAGGCTGGGAACCGACTACTGGATGCATGCCGAGGCTGCCTGAATAGACTAAGGCTGGGAACCGACTACTGGATGCATGCCGAGGCTGCCTGAATAGACTGAGGCTGGGAACCGACTACTGGATGCATGCCGAGGCTGCCTGAATAGACGGAGGCTGGGAACCGACTACTGGATGCATGCCGAGGCTGCCTGGATAGACTGAGGCTGGGAACCGACTACTGGATGCATGCCGAGGCTGCCTGAATAGACGGAGGCTGGGAACCGACTACTGGATGCATGCCGAGGCTGCCTGAATAGACGGAGGCTGGGAACCGACTACTGGATGCATGCCGAGGCTGCCTGAATAGACTGAGGCTGGGAACCGACTACTGGATGCATGCCGAGGCTGCCTGAATAGACGGAGGCTGGGAACCGACTACTGGATGCATGCCGAGGCTGCCTGAGGAGACGGAGGCTGGGAACCGACTACTGGATGCATGCCGAGGCTGCCTGAATAGACTGAGGCTGGGAACCGACTACTGGATGCATGCCGAGGCTGCCTGAATAGACTGAGGCTGGGAACCGACTACTGGATGCATGCCGAGGCTGCCTGAATAGACTGAGGCTGGGAACCGACTACTGGATGCATGCTGAGGCTGCCTGAATAGACTGAGGCTGGGAACCGACTACTGGATGCATGCTGAGGCTGCCTGAATAGACTGAGGCTGGGAACCGACTACTGGATGCATGCCGAGGCTGCCTGAATAGACGGAGGCTGGGACCCGACTACTGGATGCATGCCGAGGCTGGCTGAATAGACTGAGGCTGGGAACCGACTACTGGATGCATGCCGAGGCTGCCTCAATAGACTGAGGCTGGGAACCGACTACTGGATGCATGCCGAGGCTGCCTCAATAGACGGAGGCTGGGAACCGACTACTGGATGCATGCCGAGGCTGCCTGAATAGACGGAGGCTGGGAACCGACTACTGGATGCATGCCGAGGCTGCCTGAATAGACTGAGGCTAGGAACCGACTACTGGATGCATGCCGAGGCTGCCTGAATAGACGGAGGCTGGGAACCGACTACTGGATGCATGCCGAGGCTGCCTGAATAGACTGAGGCTGGGAACCGACTACTGGATGCATGCCGAGGCTGCCTGAATAGACGGAGGCTGGGAACCGACTACTGGATGCATGCCGAGGCTGCCTGAATAGACGGAGGCTGGGAACCGACTACTGGATGCATGCCGAGGCTGCCTCAATAGACTGAGGCTGGGAACCGACTACTGGATGCATGCCGAGGATACCTGAATAGACTGAGGCTGGGAACCGACTACTGGATGCATGCCGAGGCTGCCTGAATAGACTGAGGCTGGGAACCGACTACTGGATGCATGCCGAGGCTGCTTGAATAGACTGAGGCTGGGAACCGACTACTGGATGCATGCCGAGGCTGCCTGAATAGACGGAGGCTGGGAACCGACTACTGGATGCATGCTGAGGCTGCCTGAATAGACCGAGGCTGGGAACCGACTACTGGATGCATGCCGAGGCTGCCTGAATAGACGGAGGCTGGGAACCGACTACTGGATGCATGCCGAGGCTGCCTGAATAGACCGAGGCTGGGAACCGACTACTGGATGCATGCCGAGGCTGGCTGAATAGACGGAGGCTGGGAACCGACTACTGGATGCATGCCGAGGCTGCCTGGATAGACTGAGGCTGAGTCTCCAATGGTCGGTCCCCCCTATATAGTGCACTAGTTTTGATCAGAGGGAATACATAGGGAATAGGGTGCTATTTGGGATTCATTCCTGAGGACAACAGAAATATGGCAACGCGACCTTGGAAGTCACATAAACAGTTTTCATTGATTGAATGGATGAATGCCTCTGGAAGGTAACCTGTTGAACAAGGTTGAGGGACGGTTTGCTGAGGCTCAGATACCACAGAAGTAAATAATTCAAAATCACTCAGTCAAATTACGTAACTACTCAATATGTAAATCCAGCGTTAGCAATATAGAAATAGCTGTCACTGTGAAAACCTCCCCCCCCACACAACCACTCATCTTTTGCACAGTCACCCTTGCTGTGAACAACCCACATATCAACCATGCCACGACCCAGTCCACATACACACCACCCAGACCACATACACACCACCCAGACCACATACACACCACCCAGACCACATACCCACCACCGAGTCCACATACCCACCACCCAGTCCACATACCCACCACCCAGTCCACATACCCACCACCCAGTCCACAAACCCACCACCCAGACCACATTTACATTTTACATTTACATTTAAGTCATTTAGCAGACGCTCTTATCCAGAGCGACTTACAAGTTAATTTTTACCTTTATTTAACCAGGCAAGTCAGTTAAGAACACATTCTTATTTTTCAATGACGGCCTGGGAACAGTGGGTTAACTGCCTGTTCAGGGGCAGAACGACAGATTTGTACCTTGTCGGCTCGGGGGTTTGAACTCACAACCTTCCGGTTACTAGTCCAACGCTCTAACCACTAGGCTACCCTGCCGCCCCGGGAACCGACTACTGGATGCATGCCGAGGCTGCCTGAATAGACTGAGGCTGGGAACCGACTACTGGATGCATGCCGAGGCTGCCTGAATAGACTGAGGCTGGGAACCGACTACTGGATGCATGCCGAGACTGCCTGAATAGACTGAGGCTGGGAACCGACTACTGGATGCATGCCGAGGCTGCCTGAATAGACTGAGGCTGGGAACCGACTACTGGATGCATGCCGAGACTGCCTGAATAGACTGAGGCTGGGAACCGACTACTGGATGCATGCTGAGGCTGCCTGAATAGACTGAGGCTGGGAACCGACTACTGGATGCATGCCGAGGCTGCCTGACCACATACCCACCACCCAGACCACATACCCACCACCCAGACCACATACCCACCACCCAGACCACATACCCACCACCCAGACCACATACACACCACCCAGTCCACATACCCACCACCCAGTCCACATACACACCACCCAGACCACATACCCACCACCCAGTCCACATACCCACCACCCAGTCCACATACCCATGACCCAGTCCACATACCCATCACCCAGTCCACATACCCATGACCCAGTCCACATACCCATCACACAGACCACATACCCACCACCCAGTCCACATACACACCACCCAGACCACATACCCACCACCCAGTCCACATACCCACCACCCAGTCCACATACCCATGACCCAGTCCACATACCCATCACACAGACCACATACCCACCACCCAGTCCACATACCCACCACCCAGACCACATACCCACCACCCAGTCCACATACCCACCACCCAGACCTCATACCCATGACCTAGTCTACATACCCATGACCCAGGCCACATACCCACCACCCAGACCACATTCCCACCACCCAGTCTACATACCCATGACCCAGTCCACATACCCACCACCCAGTCCACATACCCACCACCCAGTCCTCATACCCACCACCCAGTCCTCATTCCCACCACCCAGTCCTCATACCCACCACCCAGACCACATTCCCACCACCCAGACCACATTCCCACCACCCAGACCACATTCCCATGACACAGTCTACATACCCATGACACAGTCCTCATACCCATGACCCAGTCCTCATACCCATGACCCAGTCCACATACCATTGACCCAGACCCAGTCCACATACCCCCGACCTAGACCACATACCCAGACACAGTCCTCATACCCAGACCCAGTCCTCATACCCACGACCCATAACACATATCCACCACCCAGTCCACATACCCACGACCCAGACCCAGTCCACATACCAATGACCCAGTCCACATACCCACGACCCATTCCACATACCCATGACCCAGTCCTCATACCCAGACCCAGTCTACATATCCACGACCCAGACCCAGTCCACATACCCACGACCCAGACCCAGTCCACATACCCACGACCCAGACCCAGTCCACATACCCACGACCCAGACCCAGTCCACATACCCACGACCCAGACCCAGTCCACATACCCACAACCCAGACCCAGTCCACATACCAAGTAAACTAATAATCACTTGTCTTATTAAGAACCAGCAGAGGAGTCATCATCTCAGAACTCTCATCAAACCAAGTCGCCATGACAACACAAGTCATATTATAGTCATGACACAAAGTTTAGTTTAATCTGTTTAAAGTCGGTTGATAGGATTACCAGGACAGTTCTAATGAGTTGAGAGAAGCTTAGCCTGGCCCGGGGCCTGGGGGCGGGGTTTGGGGCTGAGAGGCTGCCCCCATCAGGCACGCGTGCAGGTCGGATTGGATAAGAAGATTGTTGGAGGGGGGGGGGGGGGGGTTAAGGCTCGCATGAGTTCCTCATTCCTCACAGGGTGTTTTATCTCTACTGGTTGGGGGTTGTGATGTGTTGGTGTTTTATCTCTACTGGTTGGGGGTTGTGATGTGTTGGTGTTTTATCTCTACTGGTTGGGGGTAATGATGTGTTGGTGTTTTATCTCTACTGGTTGGGGGTTGTGATGTGTTGGTGTTTTATCTCTACTGGTTGGGGGTTATGATGTGTTGGTGTTTTATCTCTACTGGTTGGGGGTAATGATGTGTTGGTGTTTTATCTCTACTGGTTGGGGGTTGTGATGTGTTGGTGTTTTATCTCTACTGGTTGGGGGTTGTGATGTGTTGGTGTTTTATCTCTACTGGTTGGGGGTAATGATGTGTTGGTGTTTTATCTCTACTGGTTGGGGGTTGTGATGTGTTGGTGTTTTATCTCTACTGGTTGGGGGTTGTGATGTGTTGGTGTTTTATCTCTACTGGTTGGGGGTAATGATGTGTTGGTGTTTTATCTCTACTGGTTGGGGGTTGTGATGTGTTGGTGTTTTATCTCTAATGGTTGGGGGTTGTGATGTGTTGGTGTTTTATCTCTACTGGTTGGGGGTTGTGATGTGTTGGTGTTTTATCTCTACTGGTTGGGGGTTGTGATGTGTTGGTGTTTTATCTCTACTCGTTGGGGGTTGTGATGTGTTGGTGTTTTATCTCTACTGGTTGGGGGTAATGATGTGTTGGTGTTTTATCTCTACTGGTTGGGGGTTGTGATGTGTTGGTGTTTTATCTCTACTGGTTGGGGGTTGTGATGTGTTGGTGCTGGGTGTTTTATCTCTACTGGTTGGGGGTTGTGATGTGTTGGTGTTTTATCTCTAGTGGTTGGGGGTTATGATGTGTTGGTGTTTTATCTCTACTGGTTGGGGGTAAAGATGTTTTGGTGTTTTATCTCTACTGGTTGGGGGTTGTGATGTGTTGGTGTTTTATCTCTACTGGTTGGGGGTAATGATGTGTTGGTGTTTTATCTCTACTGGTTACAATAGTGATGATTTTTGGGCCTAGCTGGCCATTTCTGGGAGACAGTAGCCTGACAGGCAGGTTGGAGTGGAGACAGTAGCCTGACAGACAGGTTGGAATGGAGACAGTAGCCTGACAGACAGGTTGGAATGGAGACAGTAGCCTGACAGACAGGTTGGAATGGAGACAGTAGCCTGACAGGCAGGTTGGAGTGGAGACAGTAGCCTGACAGACAGGTTGGAATGGAGACAGTAGCCTGACAGACAGGTTGGAATGGAGACAGTAGCCTGACAGGCTGGTTGTAGTGGAGACAGTAGCCTGACAGGCAGGTTGGAGTGGAGACAGTAGCCTGACAGGCAGGTTGGAGTGGAGACAGTAGCCTGACAGACAGGTTGGAATGGAGACAGTAGCCTGACAGACAGGTTGGAATGGAGACAGTAGCCTGACAGGCAGGTTGGAATGGAGACAGTAGCCTGACAGGCAGGTTGGATTGGAGACAGTAGCCTGACAGGCAGGTTGGAATGGAGACAGTAGCCTGACAGGCAGGTTGTAGTGGAGACAGTAGCCTGACAGTCAAGTTGTAGTGGAGACAGTAGCCTGACAGGCAGGTTGGAATGGAGACAGTAGCCTGACAGGCAGGTTGTAGTGGAGACAGTAGCCTGACAGGCAAGTTGTAGTGGAGACAGTAGCCTGACAGGCAAGTTGTAGTGGAGACAGTAGCCTGACAGGCAAGTTGTAGTGGAGACAGTAGCCTGACAGGCAGGTTGTAGTGGAGACAGTAGCCTGACAGACAGGTTGTAGTGGAGACAGTAGCCTGACAGGCAGGTTGGATTGGAGACAGTAGCCTGACAGGCAGGTTGGAATGGAGACAGTAGCCTGACAGGCAAGTTGTAGTGGAGACAGTAGCCTGACAGGCAGGTTGTAGTGGAGACAGTAGCCTGACAGGCAAGTTGTAGTGGAGACAGTAGCCTGACAGGCAGGTTGGAATGGAGACAGTAGCCTGACAGGCTGGTTGTAGTGGAGACAGTAGTCTGACAGGCAGGTTGTAGTGTGTCCTGTCTACCAGAGAGGGCTGTGTGTCCTGTCTACCAGAGAGGGCTGTGTGTCCTGTCTACCAGAGAGGACTGTGTGTCCTGTCTACCAGAGAGGGCTGTGTGTCCTGTCTACCAGAGAGGGCTGTGTGTCCTGTCTACCAGAGAAAGAGGGCTGTGTGTCCTGTCTACCAGAGAGGGCTGTGTGTCCTGTCTACCAGAGAGGGCTGTGTGTCCTGTCTACCAGAGAGGGCTGTGTGTCCTGTCTACCAGAGAGGACTGTGTGTCCTGTCTACCAGAGAGGGCTGTGTGTCCTGTCTACCAGAGAGGGCTGTGTGTCCTGTCTACCAGAGAGGGCTGTGTGTCCTGTCTACCAGAGAGGGCTGTGTGTCCTGTCTACCAGAGAGGGCTGTGTGTCCTGTCTACCAGAGAGGGCTGTGTGTCCTGTCTACCAGAGAGGGCTGTGTGTCCTGTCTACCAGAGAGGGCTGTGTGTCCTGTCTACCAGAGAGGGCTGTGTGTCCTGTCTAACAGAGAGGGCTGTGTGTCCTGTCTACCAGAGAGGGCTGTGTGTCCTGTCTACCAGAGAGGGCTGTGTGTCCTGTCTACCAGAGAGGGCTGTGTGTCCTGTCTACCAGAGAGGGCTGTGTGTCCTGTCTACCAGAGAGGGCTGTGTGTCCCGTCTACCAGAGAGGGCTGTGTGTCCTGTCTACCAGAGAGGGCTGTGTGTCCTGTCTACCAGAGAGGGCTGTGTGTCCCGTCTACCAGAGAGGGCTGTGTGTCCCGTCTACCAGAGAGGGCTGTGTGTCCCGTCTACCAGAGAGGGCTGTGTGTCCTGTCTACCAGAGAGGGCTGTGTGTCCTGTCTACCAGAGAGGGCTGTGTGTCCTGTCTACCAGAGAGGGCTGTGTGTCCTGTCTACCAGAGAGGGCTGTGTGTCCTGTCTACCAGAGAGGGCTGTGTGTCCTGTCTACCAGAGAGGGCTGTGTGTCCCGTCTACCAGAGAGGGCTGTGTGTCCCGTCTACCAGAGAGGGCTGTGTGTCCTGTCTACCAGAGAGGGCTGTGTGTCCTGTCTACCAGAGAGGGCTGTGTGTCCCGTCTACCAGAGAGGGCTGTGTGTCCCGTCTACCAGAGAGGGCTGTGTGTCCCGTCTACCAGAGAGGGCTGTGTGTCCTGTCTACCAGAGAGGGCTGTGTGTCCTGTCTACCAGAGAGGGCTGTGTGTCCTGTCTACCAGAGAGGGCTGTGTGTCCTGTCTACCAGAGAGGGCTGTGTGTACTGTCTACCAGAGAGGGCTGTGTGTCCTGTCTACCAGAGAGGGCTGTGTGTCCTGTCTACCAGAGAGGGCTGTGTGTCCTGTCTACCAGAGAGGGCTGTGTGTCCTGTCTACCAGAGAGGGCTGTGTGTCCTGTCTACCAGAGAGGGCTGTGTGTCCTGTCTACCAGAGAGGGCTGTGTGTCCTGTCTACCAGAGAGGGCTGTGTGTCCTGTCTAACAGGGAGGGCTGTGTGTCCTGTCTACCAGAGAGGACTGTGTGTCCTGTCTAACAGCCGTGTGTCTATCAATCACTAGACTATTGCTGTCAGCTTCCTCCCTCTGTCCTGTTGTTGACTGCTTTAATGTGTCCCGAACGGCCCCCTATTCGTTTCACAGTGAACTACTTCTGACAAGAGCCCACTGGTGTCCTGTAGGGAATAAGGGGTCCATTTGGAAAACAGCAAGGCCGCGCCTTGTTAAAGTAGCAGCTGATAACATTTATGAGATGAAGACGAGGGAGGGGGGGTGTGTGAAGAATGTATGAGGACCTCAGTCTCCACCGGATGTAGGGTATGTCCCCGGAGGGGTGACGCATCGTGGCTCGGGAAAGGGAGGCGTTGCTATTTTAGTGTGTTGCTTGACAGCAGGAATGAAATGTGTCAACAGATGACATTGTCTCGAGAAGGAGGTACATGCACATTGTACACACACACACACACACACTCAAACAAACACACCAGCACACACACACACGCACACACACAAACACACACAGACCAGCACACGCACACGCACACACACCAGCACACACCCACACACACACACACACACACACAAATACACCAGCACACACACACACACCAGCACACACACACACACACACACACACACACACAAATACAGTATATCCTGTCTAAATAGTGTATGTGGCAGTGGCCATGGAGGATAGAGCTGCTGTCCAGTAGAGAGACCTGTGGACAGAGCTGGTGTCCAGTAGAGAGACCTGTGGATAGAGCTGCTGTCCAGTAGAGAGACCTGTGGATAGAGCTGGTATAGAGACCTGTGGATAGAGCTGGTGTCCAGTAGACCTGTGGATAGACCTGTGGATAGAGCTGCTGTCCAGTAGAGAGACCTGTGGATAGAGCTGGTATCCAGTAGAGAGAGCTGTGGATAGAGCTGCTCCTGTGGATAGAGCTGGTGTCCAGTAGAGAGACCTGTGGATAGAGCTGCTGTCCAGTAGAGAGACCTGTGGATAGAGCTGCTGTCCAGTAGAGACCTGTGGATAGAGCTGGTGTCCAGTAGAGAGACCTGTGGATAGAGCTGCTGTCCAGTAGAGAGACCTGTGGATAGAGCTGGTGTCCAGTAGAGAGACCTGTGGATAGAGCTGGTGTCCAGTAGAGAGACCTGTGGATAGAGCTGCTGTCCAGTAGAGAGACCTGTGGATAGAGACCTGTGGATAGAGCTGGTATCCAGAGAGAGACCTGTGGATAGAGCTGGTGTCCAGTAGAGAGACCTGTGGATAGAGCTGGTGTCCAGTAGAGAGACCTGTGGATAGAGCTGGTGTCCAGTAGAGAGACCTGTGGATAGAGCTGCTGTCCAGTAGAGAGACCTGTGGATAGAGCTGGTATCCAGTAGAGAGACCTGTGGATAGAGCTGGTGTAGAGTCCAATAGAGAGACCTGTGGATAGAGCTGCTGTCCAGTAGAGACCTGTGGAGAGAGCCTGTGGATAGAGCTGGTGTCCAGTAGAGAGAGAGAGCTGCTGTCCAGTAGAGACCTGTGGATAGAGCTGGTGTCCAGTAGAGAGACCTGTGGATAGAGCTGGTGTCCAGTAGAGACCTGTGGATAGAGCTGGATCCAGTAGAGAGCCTGTGGATGTCCAGTAGAGACCTGTGGATAGAGCTGGTGTCCAGTAGAGACCTGTGGATAGAGCTGCTGTCCAGTAGAGAGACCTGTGGATAGAGCTGGTGTCCAGTAGAGACCTGTGGATAGAGCTGGTGTCCAGTAGAGAGACCTGTGGATAGAGCTGGTGTCCAGTAGAGACCTGTGGATAGAGCTGGTGTCCAGTAGAGACCTGTGGATAGAGCTGGTGTCCAGTAGAGACCTGTGGATAGAGCTGGTGTCCAGTAGAGACCTGTGGATAGAGCTGGTGTCCAGTAGAGACCTGTGGATAGAGCTGCTGTCCAGTAGAAAGACCCAGCTGGTGTCCAGTAGACCTGTGGAGACTGGTGTCCAGTAGAGACCTGTGGATAGAGCTGGTGTCCAGAGAGATAGAGCTGTGTCCAGTAGAGAGACCTGTGGATAGAGCTGCTGTCCAGTAGAGAGACCTGATAGAGCTGCTGTCCAGTAGAGACCTGTGGATAGAGCTGTCCAGTAGAGAGACCTGTGGATAGAGCTGGTGTCCAGGAGAGACCAGACCTAGAGCTGTCCAGTAGAGAGACCTGTGGATAGAGCTGGTGTCCAGTCCAGAGAGACCTGTGGATAGAGCTGGTGTCCAGTAGAGACCTGTGGATAGAGCTGGTGTCCAGAGAGACCTGTGGAGAGCTGGTGTCCTGTGGATAGAGCTGGTGTCCAGTAGAGACCTGTGGATAGAGCTGGTGTCCAGTAGAGACCTGTGGATAGAGCTGTGTGTAGAGAGACCTGTGGATAGAGCAGTCCAGAGAGACCTGTGGATAGAGCTGGTGTCCAGTAGAGAGACCTGTGGATAGAGCTGGTGTCCAGTAGAGAGACCTGTGGATAGAGCTGGTGTCCAGAGAGACCTGTGGATAGAGCTGCTGTCCAGTAGAGAGACCTGTGGATAGAGCTGGTGTCCAGTAGAGAGACCTGTGGATAGAGCTGGTGTCCAGTAGAGAGACCTGTGGATAGAGCTGGTGTCCAGTAGAGACCTGTGGATAGAGCTGGTGTCCAGTAGAGACCTGTGGATAGAGCTGGTGTCCAGGAGAGAGTGGATAGAGCTGCTGTCAAGTAGAGAGCTGCTGAGTAGAGACCTGTGGATAGAGCTGGTGTCCAGGAGAGACCTGTGGATAGAGCTGGTGTCCAGAGTGCTGTCCAGTAGAGAGACCTGTGGATAGAGTGTCCAGTAGAGACCTGTGGATAGAGCTGCTGTCCAGAGAGACCTGTGGATAGAGCTGCTGTCCAGTAGAGAGGCCTGTATAGAGCTGGTGTCCAGAGAGACCTGTGGATAGAGCTGGTGTCCAGTAGAGAGACCTGTGGATAGAGCTGCTGTCCAGGAGAGATCTGTGGATAGAGCTGGTGTCCAGAGAGACCTGTGGATAGAGCTGGATCCAGCAGAGAGACCTGGTGTCCAATAGAGAGACCTGTGGATAGAGCTGGTGTCCAGGAGAGACCTGTGGATAGAGCTGGTGTCCAGTAGAGAGACCTGTGGATAGAGCTGGTGTCCAGTAGAGAGACCTGTGGATAGAGCTGGTGTCCAGTAGAGAGACCTGTGGATAGAGCTGGTGTCCAGTAGAGAGGCCTGTGGATAGAGCTGGTGTCCAGTAGAGAGACCTGTGGATAGAGGTCCATAGAGCTGGTGGTGTCCAGTAGAGAGACCTGTGGATAGAGCTGGTCCAGTAGAGACCTGTGGATAGAGCTGCTGTCCAGAGAGACCTGTGGATAGAGCTGGTGTCCAGTAGAGACCTGTGGATAGAGCTGGTGTCCAGTAGAGAGACCTGTGGATAGAGCTGGTGTCCAGTAGAGACCTGTGGATAGAGCTGGTGTCCAGTAGAGAGACCTGTGGATAGAGCTGCTGGCCTGTGGATAGAGCTGGTGTCCAGTAGAGAGACCTGTGGATAGAGAGCTGGTAGAGCAGTAGAGAGGCCTGTGGATAGAGCTGGTGTCCAGTAGAGACCTGTGGATAGAGCTGGTGTCCAGTAGAGAGACCTGTGGATAGAGCTGCTGTCCAGTAGAGAGACCTGTGGATAGAGCTGGTGTCCAGTAGAGAGACCTGTGGATAGAGCTGGTGTCCAGTAGAGAGACCTGTGGATAGAGCTGGTGTCCAGTAGGAGACCTGTGGATAGAGCTGGTGTCCAGTAGAGAGACCTGTGGATAGAGCTGCTGTCCAGTAGAGACCTGTGGATAGAGCTGGTGTCCAGTAGAGACCTGTGGATAGAGCTGGTGTCCAGTAGAGACCTGTGGATAGAGCTGGTGTCCAGTAGAGACCTGTGGATAGAGCTGGTGTCCAGTAGAGAGACCTGTGGATAGAGCTGGTGTCCAGTCTGGATGCTGGTAGATCTTAAAGGGTTTTTCATCTAACCACAGGTCTCTACTGGATACCAGCTTTATCCACAGGTCTCTACTGGATACCAGCTCTATCCACAGGTCTCTCTACTAGATACCAGCTCTATCCACAGGTCTCTACTGGATACCAGCTCTATCCACAGGTCTCTCTACTAGATACCAGCTCTATCCACAGGTCTCTACTGGATACCAGCTCTATCCACAGATCTCTCTACTGGACACCGCTCTATCCACAGGTCTCCCCTGGACACCAGCTCTATCCACAGGTCTCTACTGGACACCAGCTCTATCCATGCCTCTCTACTGGACACCAGCTCTATCCACAGGTCTCTACTGGATACCAGCTCTATCCACAGGTCTCTACTGGATACCAGCTCTATCCACAGGTCTCTACTGGACACCAGCTCTATCCACAGGTCTCTCCTGGACACCAGCTCTATCCACATGCCTCTCTACTGGACACCAGCTCTATCCACAGGTCTCTCTACTGGACACCAGCTCTATCCACAGGCCTCTCTACTGGATACCAGCTCTATCCACAGGTCTCTCTCCTGGACACCAGCTCTATCCACAGGTCTCTCTCCTGGACACCAGCTCTATCCACAGGCCTCTCTACTGGATACCAGCTCTATCCACAGGTCTCTCCTGGACACCAGCTCTATCCACAGGTCTCTCCTGGACACCAGCTCTATCCACAGGTCTCTCTCCTGGACACCAGCTCTATCCACAGGCATCTCTCCTGGACACCAGCTCTATCCACAGGCCTCTCTACTGGATACCAGATCTGTATTTGTTATTCACACTTAAGGTCTCTACAAAATGGAGGTTGATCCATTTCGGAAGCCCATGACTGCAGTAGTACCAAGTACAATGTTACACTTTATAACAAATCACTGAGTCAGAAAAAGTCCAATATTATCGTTTTATTTCAAGCCAGTTAAAATCTCACTTTACATTAAACCTTCATTTATTACGGTTAACTAAATACACAATAGATTACCAGGGGACTTTAACATTGGATATAAAAAGGTATTTTAGAGTATGTTTGGATGAGAGAAAAAAAATAAACGATTTCAAAAGCCAATTAGTTGTATTTTGCGCAACTATAGTAATGTCTGTTTAGACACAGAGCAGAATAAAGACGTTCCACAGTAACATCACGGGCAGATGTCTGCTGACAACATCTGTGCTCGTCATATACCCTGCAGGGCTGTTAGCTCAAGAGACTGTGAGTGGAAGCCTGAGTGAAAACATGCACATCGTATAGCCGCTTTTAAAACCATGCATTACTGTAGTGGAATAGGTCCTGTTTTAAAAAAACTAGCCAGTGGAATAAATAGTCCTGTTTTAAAACTATGCATTACTGTAGTGGAATGGTCCTGTTTTAAAACTATACATTACTGTAGTGGAATGGTCCTGTTTTAAAACCATGCATTACTGTAGTGGAATAGAATAGTCTTGTTTAAAAACTATGCATTACTGTAGTGGAATAGAATAGTCTTGTTTTAAAACCATGCATTACTGTAGTGGAATGGTCCTGTTTTAAAACTATACATTACTGTAGTGGAATAGAATAGTCTTGTTTTAAAACTATGCATTACTGTAGTGGAATAGAATAGTCCTGTTTTAAAACTATACATTACTGTAGTGGAATAGAATGGTCCTGTTTTAAAACTATACATTACTGTAGTGGAATAGAATAGTCTTGTTTTAAAACTATACATTACTGTATTGGAATAGAATAGTCCTGTTTTAAAACTATACATTACTGTAGTGGAATAGAATAGTCCTGTTTTAAAACTATACATTACTGTATTGGAATAGAATAGTCCTGTTTTAAAACTATACATTACTGTAGTGGAATAGAATAGTCCTGTTTTAAAACTATACATTACTGTAGTGGAATAGAATAGTCCTGTTTTAAAACTATACATTACTGTAGTGGAATAGAATAGTCCTGTTTTTAAAACTATACATTACTGTAGTGGAATAGAATAGTCTGTTTTAAAACTATACATTACTGTAGTGGAATAGAATAGTCTTGTTTTAAAACTATACATTACTGTAGTGGAATAGAATAGTCCTGTTTTAAAACTATACATTACTGTAGTGGAATAGAATAGTCCTGTTTTAAAACTATACATTACTGTAGTGGAATAGAATAGTCTTGTTTTAAAACTATACATTACTGTAGTGGAATAGAATGGTCCTGTTTTAAAACTATACATTACTGTAGTGGAATAGAATAGTCTTGTTTTAAAACTATACATTACTGTAGTGGAATTGAATGGTCCTGTTTTAAAACTATACATTACTGTAGTGGAATAGAATAGTCCTGTTTTAAAACTATACATTACTGTAGTGGAATAGAATAGTCCTGTTTTAAAACTATACATTACTGTAGTGGAATAGAATAGTCCTGTTTTAAAACTATACATTACTGTAGTGGAATAGAATAGTCCTGTTTTAAAACTATACATTACTGTAGTGGAATAGAATAGTCCTGTTTTAAAACTACATTACTGTAGTGGAATAGAATAGTCCTGTTTTAAAACTATACATTACTGTAGTGGAATAGTCTTGTTTTAAAACTATACATTACTGTAGTGGAATAGAATAGTCCTGTTTTAAAACTATACATTACTGTAGTGGAATAGAATAGTCCTGTTTTAAAACTATACATTACTGTAGTGGAATAGAATAGTCCTGTTTTAAAACTATGCATTACTGTAGTGGAATAGAATAGTCCTGTTTTAAAACTATACATTGTAGTGGAATAGAATAGTCCTGTTTAAAACTATACATTACTGTAGTGGAATAGTCCTGTTTTAAAACTATACATTCTGTAGTGGAATGGTCCTGTTTTAAAACTATACATTACTGTAGTGGAATAGAATAGTCCTGTTTTAAAACTATACATTACTGTAGTGGAATAGAATAGTCCTGTTTTAAAACTATACATTACTGTATTGGAATAGAATAGTCCCTGTTTTAAACTAATACATTACTGTAAGTGGAATAGTGGTCTGTTTTAAAACTATACATTACTGTAGTGGAATAGAATAGTCCTGTTTTAAAACTATACATTACTGTAGTGGAATAGAATGAAGTCTATATTTAAAACTATACATTACTGTAGTGGAATAGAAGCAGTTATAGTCCTGTTTTAAAACTATACATTACTGTAGTGGAATAGTCTTGTTTTAAAACTATACATTACTGTAGTGAAATAGAATAGTCCTGTTTTAAAACTATACATTACTGTAGTGGAATAGAATAGTCCTGTTTTAAAATATACATTACTGTAGTGGAATAGAATAGTCCTGTTTAAAAACTATACATTATTGTAGTGGAATAGTCCTGTTTTAAAACTATACATTACTGTAGTGGAATAGAATAGTCCTGTTTTAAAACTATACATTACTGTAGTGGAATAGAATAGTCCTGTTTTAAAACTATACATTACTGAATAGAATAGTCCTGTTTTAAAACTATACATTACTGTAGTGGAATAGTCTTGTTTTAAAACTATACATTACTGTAGTGGAATAGAATAGTCCTGTTTTAAAACTATACATTACTGTAAGTGGAATAGAATAGTCCTGTTTTTAAAACTATACATTACTGTAGTGGAATAGAATAGTCCTGTTTTAAAACTATACATTACTGTAGTGGAATAGAATAGTCCTGTTTTAAAACTATACATTACTGTAGTGGAATAGAATAGTCCTGTTTTAAAACTATAGTCTTGTTTTAAAACTATACATTACTGTAGTGGAATAGAATAGTCCTGTTTTAAAACTATACATTACTGTAGTGGAATAGAATAGTCCTGTTTAAAACTATACATTACTGTAGTGGAATAGAATAGTCCTGTTGTAGTGGAATAGTCCTGTTTTAATAGCAGTTAGAATGAAGCTATATATTAGCCACACTAGCATAGCAGTTAGAGTGAAGCTATATATTAGCCACTAGCCACACTAGCAGTTAGAATGAAGCTATATATTAGCACACACATAGCAGTGAAGCAGTTAGAGTGAAGCTATATAGCCAGCCACTAATATAGCAGTTAGAGTGAAGCTATATATTAGCCACACTACATAGCAGTGAAGCTATATATTAGCCACACTAGCATAGCAGTTAATGAAGCTATATTAGCCACACTAGCATAGCAGTTAGAATGAAGCTATATATTAGCCACACTAGCATGAAGCTAGTTAGAATGAAGCTATATTAGCCACACTAGCATAGCCTATATATTAGCCACTAGCAGTTAGAATGAAGCAGTTAGAATGAAGCTATATATTAGCCACACTAGCATAGCAGTTAGAATGAAGCTATATATTAGCCACACTAGCATAGCAGTTAGAATGAAGCTATGCATTAGCCACTACTAGCATAGCTGTTAGAATGAAGCTATATATTAGCCACAGTTAGAATGAACTAGCCACACTAATAGCAGTTAGAATGAAGCTATATATTAGCCACACTAGCATAGCAGTTAGAATTTACCACACTAGCATGGCTATATATTAGCCATGTGGCCACACAGGCAGTTAGAATGAAGCTAAGAGCAGTTAGAATAAAGCTATATATTAGCCATGTGGCCAGGCATTCTAAGACTGCTAGATGCTGGTAGGGTACTGGAACATAGCATGTCCCCTTTCACACCCAGGTAGTGTCCCTAATGGCACCCTGATTCCCTATGAGCTGTGATCTAAAGTAGTGCACCAAATTGGGAATAGGATGCCAGGGCCCATAGGGTTCTGGTCTAAAGTAGTGCATTAAAGGAATAGGGTGCCACTAGGTTCTGGTCTAAAGTAGTGGAAGAGGGTGCCAGGGGCCATAGGGTTCCTGGTCAAAAGTAGTGCATTTATATATAGGGAATAGGGTGCCAGGGGCCATAGGGTTCTGGTCTAAAGTAGTGCATTATATAGGAATAGGGTGCCAGGGGCCATAGGGTTCTGGTCTAAAGTAGTGCACTATATAGGGAAAGAGGTGCCAGGGGCCATAGGGTTCTGGTCTAAAGTAGTGCATTATATAGGGGAAGAGGCAGACCAGCCGGTCATGTGAATCCTCTCCTATCCTGTCGTGCCAGTCACCATACCCACCTGGACTACTTACTATCTAAAACAGTCTCCAATATCTCCTGCTGACCATTGGTGTGTGTGTGTGTGTGTGTGTGTGTGTGTGTACTTTACATAAGTACCACTCTCCCATATTGAGGTATAGTAATATAGTGAGCGGGGAGGGGCAGAGAGGGAGGGAGGCAGAGAGAGGGGAGGAGGCAGAGAGGGAGGGTAGAGAGGGAGGGGGCAGCTACTCAGCAGGGCAGCTAGAGGGCAGCTACTCAGCAGGGCAGGGTGAGCCCACAGGGAGGAAGCTACTCGGCTAGCTACTCAGCAGGGCAGTAAGGCTCGGCTAGCTACTCAGCAGGGCAGGGGCTACTCAGCAGGCAGGGACTAGCTACTCAGCAGCAGGGCAGCTACTCAACCCAGCAGGTAGTAAGGCAGGGCTAGCTACTCAGCAGAGCAGGGCTAGCTACTCAGCAGGGCAGGCAGTAAGGCTCGGCTAGCTACTCAGCAGGGCAGGGCTACTCAGGCTAGCTCCAGCAGAGGGCAGGGCTAGCAGGTAGTACTCAGCAGGGCAGGCAGTAGGGCTAGCTACTCAGCAGGGCAGGTAGTAAGGCAGGGCTAGCTACTCAGCAGGGCAGGCAGTAAGGTAGGGCTAGCTACTCAGCAGGGCAGGTAGTAAGGCAGGGCTAGCTACTCAGCAGGGCAGGCAGTAAGGTTGGGCTAGCTACTCAGCAGGGCAGGTAGTAAGGCGGGGCTAGCTACTCAGCAAGGCAGGCAGTGAGGCAGGCAGCTACTGAGGCAGGGATAGCTACTCAGCAGGGCAGTAGAGCTCGGCTAGCTACTCAGCAGGGCAGGCAGTAAGGCAGGGGCTCCAGGGCTAGCTACTCAGCAGTAAGGCAGGGTAGTAAGGCAGGGCTAGCTACTCAGGGCAGGCAGTAAGCAGGCAGTCAGCAGGGCAGGCTCAGGGCTAGCTACTCAACAGGGCAGGCAGTAAGGCAGGGCTCGCTACTCAGCAGGGCTAGCTACTCAGCAGGGCAGGCAGTAAGGCTAGGGCTAGCTACTCAGCAGGGCAGGCAGTAAGGCAGGGCTCGCTACTCAGCAGGGCAGGCAGTAAGGCAGGGCTAGCTACTCAGCAGGGCAGGCAGTAAGGCAGGGCTAGCTACTCAGCAGGGCAGGCTTAAGGTCTGTTCCATGATAGCATCGCCACGAACAAGGCTTCCCTGAAACGGAAGCCTGGGGAAGTTGAAGGCAGAAAAATATCTAAATAGGGAACCGGCTGTAAATCAGTGAACCCAAATGCCTTGCTGCGGAGCTCCAATAGTGCTCGCTACATTAGTGTCGTAGGTGCAACAGTGCGTGAAGATGCTCTGGAAATCGCTGATTAAAACCCCATCAGAATATGCTGATGTGTGTCTGTGTTGTGTGTAGAACATACTTCTGATAAAGACAGTTCAGCTTTTCCTCCAGGGTCTCTATCCTTTTCTGCAATGTTGCAAACGAGCATATGGAACAACTCTACTAAACGTGTCCTTCCCCGGTCTGAAAACAGTGAACACGTTTTGCCATGTGGGAGGAGGTTCTGGAAATGTAACATCAATCAAGATCTTGCACCTTGGAACCAGCGAACCATTCAACCCGTTTCTTTGCAAACTAAATTCTCCAGAGCGACCAAATTAACATGTGGCAGCGGAGTATAAAATGAATGAACAGAAATGAAAGGGGCGTGGACAAAATTAACCAATAGATAAAGAGGAAGCAATATTAACCAATAGATAAAGAGGAAACAATATTAACCAATAGATAAAGAGGAAACAATATTAACCAATAGATAAAGAGGAAACAATATTAACCAATAGATAAAGAGGAAACAATATTAACCAATAGATAAAGAGGAAACAAAAATAACCAATAGATAAAGAGGATATAATATTAACCAATAGATAAAGAGGAAACAATATTAACCAATAGATAAAGAGGAAACAATATTAACCAATAGATACAGAGGAAACAATGTTAACCAATAGATAAAGAGGAAACAATATTAACCAATAGATAAAGAGGCAACAATATTAACCAATATTGTTTAGTCAGGGAGAAGAGCAGTTATCTCATTGTTTAGTCAGGGAGAAGAGCAGTTATCTCAATGTTTACCCAAGGAGAAGAGCAGTTATCTCATTGTTTAGTCCAGGAGAAGAGCAGTTATCTCAATGTTTACCCAAGGAGAAGAGCAGTTATCTCATTGTTTAGTCAGGGAGAAGAGCAGTTATCTCATTGTTTAGTCAGGGAGAAGAGCAGTTATCTCATTGTTTAGTCAGGGAGAAGAGCAGTTATCTCAATGTTTACCCAAGGAGAAGAGCAGTTATCTCATTGTTTTGTCCGGGAGAAGAGCAGTTATCTCATTGTTTAGTCCGGGGGAAGGGCAGTTATCTCATTGTTTAGTCAGGGAGAAGAGCAGTTATCTCAATGTTTACCCAAGGAGAAGAGCAGTTATTTCATTGTTTAGTCTGGGAGAAGAGCAGTTATCTCATTGTTTAGTCCGGGAGAAGAGCAGTTATCTCATTGTTTAGTCAGGGAGAAGAGCAGTTATCTCATTGTTTAGTCAGGGAGAAGA